>NW_028145488.1:120000-260000 GCF_977016875.1 Pavona decussata | reverse complement strand
AAGGGTTAAAGAATGCTACTTGCCATTCATAAGTTCAGTATAGATTAATTAATAGTTTCTGTTGCATTTTATGCCTACGTTTCAGGTTAGAACTTTGCTTTCAGTACTTTATGTCTAGATCTTTGCTGCATTGCTTTCAGTACAAAGTTGTGGTTCACGTTGTAAGATTATATAATATGTTGTTTATGTTAGAATAAAGTTACAGTTCTCTTCTTACAAAATGTTTGTGGTAAACGATACCAGCTTAATCTCAATCTCACCAGTATTCTGTGCAATATTTTTACAACTATTTTTTTTAATCTCTATCCTATTTCCACTCCTCCCTCTTCGTTTTCATTTCAGTCTTATTTCCCTTTTCTTCAATTCTTTTATATCACATTTCTATACCATAACTGCAGTAGACACATGCAGTCTGAGACTGTCTATTTTTGACATATTACATCAATGATTGAAACTTTGGCAGCTACGCGGACAATGAAACTCAAATCGCACAATTTCGTCTGTGGCGGTTAATACGTAGTGCACTTGAAAGCTTTTGCTCAAATTTATACTGAAGTAGAATTGCTTGTCTTACCAGCCAATAAATACAGTTATCTAATTCAGCTGTAGCTCTAACAGAGTTAATATCTTTCAGAGTAACTCTATGCCATAGCATAGAGTCAGGACTAAAAGAAGTGTTCTGGGACAATTAATTAAATGACATATAAACTTCTCATTTTTATAAGGAAAATAGTTAATGCCTGTTTCTCTGAAAATGATTTCATAATGATAACCATGGACATTAGGCCATCTTACTAAATATTGAAAACAGAATATTATTGCTAAGCATTTGGGAACCTTAAAATCGCTAACAGCGACGTCTTTGTGGACGAGTCTTCAACTGGGAGAGACAGTATCTGTGACGTTTTATGGACTGTATTAACTCAAGAAGAATAATTTTTTCAGACAGGGTTCCTTCCTACGTCTGGGCTGGAGGTCCAAAACTACTTGCTGTTTATAATAGGGCTCTAGAGACTGGGGGAGTGACCTACGATAAACGTGTCAAGGTTTTACTGATTGGCCAGGACCGTGTTGGCAAAACCAGCCTTGGCAAAAATTTGAGAGGTTTGGCGTTTAATAGAAACGAACGCAGTACTAATGGAGTGGAAATGATTCCTGCTGTCAAGAATGCTGGAACGGGGCCCTGGAGAAATCCTGATGCCCTTGAGCACGCAACTGTGTTTGATTACAAGATAACCGCTTCAATGTTAACTGGGGAGTTACTCACCACACCTGCGGAACAATACACCACTAAACAATTGAGTGAAGAACAAATTCAAGAACCGGCTTGGGTAGAAGGTAAGTCATGTGTACTAAATATCTTTTAAATTAATCTGTTCAAGAACTGAATATAAGAGTCTCTGCGGTGGCAAATGAATTCAGTCTGATTAAAAAACCTCATTGGTTTTTCTTTTTTGGTTGCAATTTTGTTTACTGGTTTTGTTTATTTGCTTGACTGATTTTTTAACGGTTTCCATACACTTTCCATACACTGCATGACAAATTCAATAAAGTGGATGTCCTTCTCTAACTATCCAGTCAATTATTCCGCTTGGGAGATCGTACGAAATGAACTTCTGAACTAGGATCTGGTGGTCAATAAGGTCAAACGCCTTGCGGAAGTCAAACAGGATGGTTCTGACAGTTGCACCGTTCCCATCCGTAGCACTAAGCCATTAGTGGACCATGCTTATTAGTGCCTGTGTCGTAAGTTCCAACTAAATGAAGCCAAGTGCAGGGAACTGCGTATAACATTCAGTCACTCTAGAAAGAACTTTGATCCTATTATGATTAATGGTCAGGATTTAGAGTGTGTAGAGCAAGCAATGATCTTAGGTTTGCAGATATCTTGCGATCTTACATGGAATAATCACGTATCCGAGGCTGTAAAGAAAGTAAACAAGCGCCTGTATTTTTTGTGTCAGCTTAAGCGTGCACAAGTCAAGAAGGAGGAATTTTTGCTCGTCTATTTGACTTGTATAAGGCCTGTTACTGAATACGCATGCCCTGTTTACATCATAGCCTCCCGCAATACCTTTCAGTAGATCTAGAGAGATGTCTATCTATCTATCTATCTATCTATCTATCTATCTATCTATCTATCTATCTATCTATCTATCTATCTATCTATCTATCTATCTATCTATCTATCTGTCTGTCTGTCTGTCTGTCTGTCTGTCTGTCTGTCTCTCTGTCTGTCTGTCTGTCTGTCACAGATCGTCTTCTTCATCAATCAATTTAATTTTTTGTTTGGGGTACAGGAGAATTCCAAACATCGATTGTTAGAACTGAAGCATGCGCAGGAGCGTGCTATGTAGCAGTTTCAACAGTTATCAGTATCGTCCAACGTATCAGCTTTTTTTTTCTTTTTCCAGGTACAACCTTACACCCACATCAATCATCAGTGCCGGGAATCAAAGGAACTCAAGCCGAGTTCTACGACAAATCTGAAGACTCACAGATGGAAACTACACGCAGAAATCGTAAGTTGCCACTGTTCTTATTCTATTCCAAGCAGCAAAATATTTATTTACTCTTAGATATAAAGTGCTACTATGACAAAAATGTTTGTTATTTTACCCCTTTTTCATGCTTCAATCCATTCAGTGAATTTATAATTGCAAAAATAGCTATAAGCTTTACGTAAGCTTACTGAACCTAGAAATAATAATGATAATGATAATGATGGCCAAAAACCGTCGAAATCCCGCCCGCCATTACTCAGTTTGCAAATTAAAGCCATTAATGATTCTACAAGGCGGTTGCTTCTCTGAGATCCTTTGTGTGGCGTCATACGCTCGATGAAGCAACCTCGTTCCCAGGGTCCTCTCTCTCTCCCTAGACCCTTGTTGCAGCTGGTTGTTGGGCACAAAAGCAAGAGAACTGCGACAAATTTGGCTCAGTTTCATGCAGTCTGCCAAACTCATATATTAAGTAAATTGTAGTGAATTTCAAACGGTCAAAGAAGCAGAAGTTAATAATTTATTCTGCAACTTGAATTGGAGTAATTTATCTAAAGTAGGCGGAACTGTTTCCATGAATTCTACCAGAAAGATCACTTATTCAAGCTTGAACTGCAATAAGTACTTCTTTTGTTGTATAAAATGAAATTTAGTTCATACATAGTTCTTTCAGCAACAGCGTTATATTCATCACGTACACGAAAATACAATCAAATACATTCTTCTTGTCAAGAATTAATTGTTTATATACATGCAGTCCGCGAAGCACAGTAATGAATATATATTTGGTCACCGATTTCCTGTGAGAAAATATATTGTTTTCGATTGCAGTCAGCGCTCTGAGCTCAATATTTTTCCGTTTAACTACTACTTAAAGTCAGGGACCCCTGTTCGGCTCCACATAGTGGGGCATTTGACGCGAATAGAAACCCGACCCATCGGGCATTTGACCAGTCGAAAAAATGCTGGTCAGCGGTCGCATAAATTGTCGGAATGCTTTATTCACAGCCAGAATTTACTCGTATATTTTGCATCAAACAGTTTTTAATGTAGTAAGCCATAGAAGCGTTCCAACAAATATATCTGAGATTGTTTTTGGCATGGCGGGGTTACATATTGCCCTTCGCTTCTCATTTTCAGTGGTGTGTATAGAAGCGTTCCAACAAATATATCTGAGATTGTTTTTGGCATGGCGGGGTTACATATTGCCGTTCGCTTCTCATTTTCAGTGGTATGTCCAAGTTCCCTCAAGCTTCGTTCTCCCTTTGCTCGGCGTTTGAAGCTCGACTTGTTGGCATGTCTAGGTTTCATAACATAGTGTTTTTTATCATTGTTCTTGTTATCACACGTATTTGCAAACTTCAAGTACATTTAATATAAAAGAAAAGCGAGTATCGGTACGTATATCATTAAACTCTCTGTTAGTTGAGTTTCATGTGATGTTATGCATTATCTGTAATAATAAATTGTTTTAAATTTATGAATGTATCAATTTCGTTGATTTTTATATAAACAGAGCTAGCGAATACAAAAAAGAAAACAACACTATGACTTTTCAGCCCCAACCAGTGGGGCATTTGACCTAGAAATCGGCCCATATAGAGGGGAATTTGATCAGGCATTTTTAAAAAAGTCAAATGCCCGGGGGTTTGCCCAGGGGGATCGCTTTTGGAATTGACCCAGACATTAAGCGTGACTCGGCCTCCTCTATTAAACTAAGTTGACTACAAAAAATTAATTTAGTTACATGGCGAAAGGACGTTAAATATTACCTTTGAATTATATTCACACGCGGCTTGCTTCAGTCCGTTGGTATTTCTGAAGAATTACAATTTATAAAGTCAAATACGTCGCCTGCTTACATTCTTTTGCCAAAAATTCTTTGTTTTCCATTCGGCAATACTGAAATTGATCTTTTTGCCCATTTCACTTCAAACTGAGCTCCCTTAAAGGGCATAAAGTTAGCAACACTTCTGCTCTGAACGCCGGCGATTAGGCAACCATGGTGCGTTCTCGAGAGAGCAATAGCGAGCAGACTGGGAACAAGGTCATCGACGAAGATCGCGCATTCTCTGGAAGAAGGCACTAAATTATAGTCCTAAAGTAAATAGGCGAGAACATTTGTTAAATTTCCCATGCAATTTGGCGGGATGCGATCCAGAGGATAATTTTAGCGAAAATCTTGGATTACAATTTCTTTGCCTGGGGATTTGGAGTCGTGTGGCTGCAAAGAAGACGCTGCGAAGACATGCGAACGGCTCATTTAAGCCTGGCATTTAAAGCCTGAGAAGAAACGCTCAGAAAAAATTGTACTGGACACAAACGCATGGTACGATAAGCAAAAATGTCATGTAATATTCAGGGAAATAATTAACTGAACGTTATCGCTATTTGCAGAAGCACTAAAGCGAAATGTTATTGAATACCATAGATACTTCTATTCTTAGTCCACACAGTAGATGCAATGTCGTTCGCTTGTAAGGTATTCGCGTTTATTTTTTTCTCAGTGTGTGAGCAGGCAGTATTCTACAAATCCTGCGATCTGATAGGTTCCGGGATCGGGCGGTATTCTCCCATCCCCCCGCGGGTATCCGTTGCATGATGAGTCGTTAATTACATCACTTGCTTCGTTACAATTTTTTATAAACTATAATGAACATAAACTATGTACTCAAGAAATGAAGAGAACTATTAACCTTTTTACCTCATGAATGCGCGCATGCGCAATGAAAGAGTTATCGTAATGTGGGCTGAATTTCACTCGCTCGCTTGATCAGCTGTAAACTTTATATTGATTTAATCGGATTTTAATTAAAATCATAAATTATTCATGAGTCTACGTATAGTGCATGTATTCACCATCAGCCGGCATTACGGGACAAAACACAAGGACGTAAAATCAACTCAACGAATAGTGGGTGTGTTGTCTGCTTACTCCTTACATTGACCGAAACTACAGTGAAAGTAAGAAAGCGCCACGTTGAAAGCCGCTTAAGGCCGAGATTGTCGTCCAAGTCAACAGGGATTTTGTGCGAAGTGGAAGCAGAAAATATGATGGAGAAACGTGTGACGGTGTTCCCTGCTCATTCGCGTATTCTTTTTTGGCGGTCCGAAGTAATTTGACCGTTAAAATCGTAGCGCCACAGGTGCCAGATAATTCAAAACCCTCAACGACGTATAAATACAAAAATTAATTTCAACTTCAGAAGTCGTGGACAGTGTTGTCTAGTGGCGTAGCTCGCTGACAGAGATGCAAAGAGTCCCGAATTCGATTCTTGAGGTAATGGAAAATTTTTTTTCTTTTTCTTTCTTAATCTTCCTTTTTGTTTGTTTTTTTGGCTTTTAAAAAAGCCAACCATTTGAAAGGCTCCAAACAATTTTCAAAATTAAAACTTTCTTAAAAAATACAAAACTATTCAAGGAGTAAAAAATACAAAACTATTCAAGGAGCTCAATCTTGCTGAGGGCAACGGCTAACAATTTACTTGAAGTGGCCTACGATGTGGAAGCAAATGCCAGTGAAGTAAGTAAGTAATTTATTTAATGTCAAATACACAGGGGGTGGTCTCCCAGTCCCCCGAGCCACAGGCTCATGATTAAAGTGTTTGACAATATAAAAAAAAGCTAATAGCTACTAATTAAATTAAAAATAACATCTATCTATAAAGATAAATAAATAAAAATAAATCAGGTCAAAGGCAATTGCTGCATTGAGAGCCGTTAAAATTTAACTTAGTTAAAAGTCTCCGAAAGGATGATGCATTAGGTGCGTTTTTTACAGCAGATGGCAACTGGTTCCAGATGTGTGAGATCGTGTACGCATATGAGCCATGAAGGAATCTACTATTTTATGAAGTTTGTACAACATTTAGACCATTGCTTCTAAGATTATATGGTGTAACTCGGGGTTTGAATAAATTGGCTACATAGCCTGAACCATTCTGCTTGAAACATTTAAAAAATATCATCAAAGATTGTTCTATGCGTCTATGTTCCAATGTATTCATGTCTGCCATCCTAAGAATTGATTCATAATCAGTACTTTTCCCCATGTTCATTATAGTTCGTAGACCATAATAGTTCGCATCTTCCAGTTTCTTGTTAAGTGTTTTACCTATACCCATAAGTAAAGAGTTGCAGTATTCAAAATGTGATAATACAAAGTTCTTATAAAGAAGCAACATAGTGTTTGCCGGTACTAAGCGCTTAAGGCGGCGAAGTGCGCCTATCTTAGAATATACTTTCTTCAGCATGATACTTATATGTTCTTTAAAAGATAATTTGTTATCTAAACATATTCCTAGGATCTTTAAATGGTTGTTGATATCAACGGGTGTGCCGGTAAACTCCAGGTCATATCGATAGGATGAGTTCCCGAGGATCATCGCTTGGGTCTTGTCCTCGTTAGCCTGTAGATAGTTAGAGGCAAACCAGGAAGATAGTTTTTCCATGTCTTGGTTTAATAAATGTTGAAGAACAACTGGGCTATAATCCGCCGTATATTGAGTTGTATCATCTGCATAGAGACAGAGGGAAGAAACGGTGACAGTTTCGTTTATGTCGTTCATAAAGATGTTAAATAGTAGAGGACTAAGAAGACTTCCCTGTTGAACGCCACATAGTACCGGTGACCAGCTAGAGCACTTGTTAAGCCTTTTATTTTGAGTCCTGGGCCAACCAAACACAATGCAAACAATGTTTTTATACCTTGCCGCTATTTACTTTTCCATTCACGAGTTGGCTCGCAAGAGCCTTTGATTTTTGCGTAGTTTAATAAAGCTTTGACAGAACTAAAATGTTGTGTAACCTCAGTTAACAAGTGGGTAGCTACAGCTGTAAACTACACAAAACCTGGTTAGATCCCCTCCTCATTCTACCGCCGCTTTCCAACAGTAACTAAAGAAGTCAATATTTTATAGCCACTCCGTATTTCACAGGTCAATTGACATTCAATAATAAATTATTTTGAAGCCCACGACTGGATAATGAAAGGGAAAGCAGCTGGTTTTAGACGACAGCTGAGGCGGAAAACTTAGCAGGCTTACATCATATAATAATAATGATGGTGATGATGACGACCACCACCGTTGTTCCTTGGTCTATGAGGATGTGTGAAACAAGCAAACCAGCCACTCAACATCATTCAAACTGACAAAATAACAATCATCGTGCATCTAACAACAATAATAACAGCATAAACAACAACAGCAAGCTTTGTTACCAAATTAAAAAGTTAACAAAGTTAAACTTAATTTACGACATAATAAATTAGTACAAAAGAGGTAACAGTTACTCAGAATTTGTTTATTAAACTTGTTTAGTGTGAAGAGCGTACATGCCACTGTAACAGCATTGTGTATTTGCATTTTCCCACAAAATCACACAAGTTTCATGGAAATTAAAATTAATTTAAATGAATGGCCATGCTCTCCATAGATGTACCGTTTCTTTTTCGCCAAGATTTTTAACAGAACAAGATGTGATGTCTTTTTGCTTCGCTGTTAAGATGTTACTGTTTCAAGGGCCAAAATACTTTTACCTAGATTTCACATAAACCATATCTTGGTTTTAAAGGTGATTTCTATTCCCAGTTTAGCTTTTCCTTCTTGTAATGCAAACTGTCAAATAGCCCTGGCTTTTTTATGTTGGATGTTTTCTTTCTGTCCTTCAGGAAATAAGCATGTCCAAAATAGGGTTTCTATTCTGCTTTTCCGTTAAACATCAAAGCCAGGTTTTTGTACACCAGTAATATCACAGAGAAGGCCCTGAAGAAATAGCAGATGAGGCTGTCTGTTGTTGTTTATTTATTTTGGGCTTTTTTGTTTTGCTTTCGTTGTTGTGACATAACACTCCTTATTATGGACAAGCCAATAAAATTGGCCATCGGTATACAATTTCCATAATCCTTTCACTGTTAATATTAAGGTGCCTGACCTATATCTTAGAGATGTTATTGAAGACTACCCCGTCAGCTATGTCGGGAACTTCTCAGTAAGATCAAATTCAATAGTGCACCTTTAGCTAGGGCCTTTTCTTATATCCATTTCCAATGATGAGAATACCCAGGGCCCAAGGATGCATGCCATGATCCCGCTGGTTAAAACACTCGCCTGCATGAAGACAAGTCCAGCCCTAAAGTTACAAAGTCACTTTATCGTCTTAAAAATCACCTCAATTGTTAGCCAAAGCCCCCATATATACCAAGGAAGATATGACATATGACGATCTTCCTCCAATATCTGGGTCCCACTGAAATCGTTGGACTTCGATCATAGTACTTAGAATTTTGCAGACGAACTTATTGTCTGGAATGCGGGAGGTCGTTTATCTACACCCAACGTTTATAAACTAATCTATCGTCGACGATGTAGTTTCCATAATCAGAAAAATTTCCATCAGGGAAGTGAAGGCGGTTATTAGCCACTCGCCCAACCCCCAAACTAGAGAACTATGGTTTTTAGCTAGATACTGGTACGCGTATTTAAAGGCGCTGGACATTTTTGCACTTCTGCCCTTTATCATTACCAAGGGCTAGAATACTGGGGGCATGCGATGTGTATGGCTTCAGTGGCAGGCCGGCTTTGACAGGCAGAAGGCATCACTCTTCATATATAGGGAAAAGATTGGTAGCATGTTTTAACCTCACTGAAGTCTATTTTTAGTGCTTAGAATAGTTAAGGAATATAAAGCTCAGATAAATCCATTAATTGATTTAGATGTTGCATTACGTGAACAACTTTCTTTTGAAGTATAAAAGTGTACTGTCACGGTGATGTCTGTTTAAACTGTGATAAGATCTAATGAGAAAACTATGAGTGTAACGGATGGGAGAAAAACATGATGGCATGAGGTAGCGCAAAGGGTTGTTGATTTTAATTTTTTTGCACATAAATGTATTTTTTCACGTAGAAATGGAACCGCTTCACCAAAGTGCTCCACAAGAAGATAGCACACATGAGGATGTTTCCAAGAAGGAAGGCGCTGTGCCACCAGAGATTGTCTCCCTTGTAAACCAGTTTCAGGAAATTGAAATTGACCAAGATGACAAAATTTGGCCTATCATTTGGGATTTTGCTGGACAAGACGTCTATCATGCCATTCATCCTATCTTTATGTCTCCAGATGATATCTGTCTGTTATGTTTTGACTTAAGAAAGAAGTTTAGCGTTGCAGCAGAATGCCACGTGAATGTGAATGGCGGGGAGTGCGAGGTTGCAGCCCGTGATGGTGAAGACACCAATTTGGATCACATGATGAGGTGGCTCGATTTGATACATTCTTTGAAGACATTTGACGAGAACGAAAAGCCAACTCCTGTCATATTAGTGGGTACACATGCTGACAAATGTCTCAACCCAGAGAGAGAAGTTAGAAAAGCAGAAAAGAAACTTAAAAAGGAATTTGCAAAGGAATATACTGACCATATCGTTAAACTTTTTTGCATCGATAACACCACTGCTGGTAAGGAAACAAACCAAGAGAAAATTGAAACTTTGAGAGATGAAATTCTGGGTTATGCCAAGGAGATGCTGCATACAAAGAAAGAGATCCCCTTACAATGGCATCATGTGGAGAAAGAAATTATAAAGGAAAGTGCCGTCAGGAAGTATGTCGACACAAAAACCTTTAAAGATGAGATTGCGTCAAAATTCTGTAAATATGACAGCGAGGAAGACTTTGATGCACTTTTACACTTTCTCCATGCCCATGGTTCAATAGTTTACCATGAACATTCTGGTGACGATGGTCTTGTTGTCTTGGATCCCCAGTGGCTCATAAATGTTCTTTGTCGGATAATAAATGTGACGCCCTCTGATGACGAGAGGATGTCTGTTGCCCAAGATCGCGAAAAATTACAAGAGAAAGGAATCCTTACCAGTAGCCTGCTTGATTATGCCTGTGAAAATGAGAAACTACCTCCCATTAAACACTTGTTCATTTCCTTGATGGATAAGTTCAATCTAATATGCGAGTGGCCAGGAAGCGAACCTGGAAGTTCACTTACTCTTGTCCCATGCATGCTAACAACACCTAGCAAAGAGGCAATTGCTGCATCTAAGAAAACAGCTGCCTGCTCTGCCCCACTGTACCTCACTTTTGTTGGGACAAATTATGTTCCTTTTGGACTTTTTTGCCGACTTGTTGTTCTCTTTGGAAAGTGGCTATCAGATCCCAAAAGAACCAATGAGTACGAATTGTACGTTAATGAAGCCGAATTTGCTCTTGACGAAAATTATTTCATCCATTTGGTGTGCTACAAAACAGTAATTAAGCTGTGCATATTGAGAGGAGAGACAGGAGAGGACAAACCACTTCTGTCAGTGTCAGAGCATTTCGAAAGTGTCTTTAGGTAGGTATATATTGGCAGTCAATCCTGTTTCTTATTTAAGTGTGTTACAGGGTATTTACATCTCGCATCTACCAAGTTGCTCACAAGTATTAAAAATCGAGGTTTAAAAGAAATGGTATGTAATGAGCAGCTGGCTCCCTCAGATATTATGTATTTGCATTATTGCCATTTATTATATGGCTGGTTACACGAACAAGCGTACCCAACAGGGCAATATCGAGTTATCTTGGCCGCTCGAAATTACTTGTTGCCAGTTCACCCGGCTTCGAAAGTTTAGTTCACTAACAATGCAATGCGCATTAAAATCTTTGGGATAACCTCTAAATCTTTATGTAAAGAAAAAGAAGGGAACATGAAATTATCTTGGTGTGAAAATTTTGTATTTTGCGTGACTTAATGAGCCGTTGAAGCGGTAAGTTGATCTGTAATTTTCAAATTAGAGATGTAACACCTTTTAGCCTTTTATCAGTTCATTCGTATTTCAAGTAGAGAACCGAGTTGAATTAATAATTTCTTAAACAGTTTCTTCTCTTGATCGCCGCAGAAGCTGATCACGTTTTCTATGTACTGTCTACATATGGTATTTTTTTCCAGTTTGAAGTTTCATTGTTTCTTAAAAATGCTTAATTACCCCTCAGTTCACTCTTTGGATTCCAGCATTTGTTCAGAGCTGTTTTTTCCCACATGGTCGTCAGCCGCGAAAAAAGTACCTTTGAATTATTATCTCAAACTCTATATATCTCGAACATCGCGAGATGCGCAGAACGTTGCGCAGTAGCACGGAAGACGCGATTTGTAAACTGATATGTTTCATAAGGTGAACATCTCCTCACAGTGACAAAGACATCAGGGTTCACTTCAGTGTTCCTGCCTGGTTGTTATTTTGCTTACAATTTAGCAAAATCCAAGTAGAAGAGAAAATGCTGGTACCAGGCCCTGAATACTAGTAATCACCAGGTTAAAATAAACTCTAGTGCCAAGAAACCGAGATTTTGAAAAATGACCGGACGTTTAATCAAGAAAATGTTGTAGCTTTCCGTTTCGTCAAGAGTAAAGGGGAGGGGAGGGGAAATACAATGTAAATGAGGTTGGTTATTTAGATTATACTTCCTCCATCTTTCTTTCGATCATAATCTCTAGACATTTAATTGAGTCCCTGGAAACACTTAAAAAGGATTGTCCGTGGCTGCAGTGGATGGAGGTGGAGGTGTGTGCTCAGTGCACAGTTTGTTTAGGGGAGGAAACGAGGCCCTGCATCAAGCATGAACAGACAAAATGTCCTCATCCTGACTGTGCCCACTACATTTCTTTGAAGTCTAAACTGTGCTGTAAACCCGGCCTCCCATTACAAAAAGAGCCACTGAAGCCGTGGATTGAGGTAAGTGTGCGGTTTGACTTTAATGAGTTGTCCAGTTGTTGTTGTTGTTGTCTTGTTATCCACCGATATTTATTCAATAGTTTACATGTTTGAAATTTGTTTCTATAAGCTCAATTCAAGCAATTACTGCTGGCGGAAACATGCTGCATTTAATAAACAATGACACTGGGGATACCTTACGTTTGATACCATGTCTAAATGCCTCTTCATATGAGCCCAGTTACCGGACTGGTCCTGTTAGCTGAACGTATATTGTCTGCCGTTCATATGGGAAATTTCAGCGTGGTTACCTGAAGATGAAAAAGACACGATTCTTCGCTTAGGCCTTCTCTTCCTTTGAAAATCATCATCGTCAATGTGTAACAGACACATAGTTACATTGTCCACAAAAAGATTTGCCATCTCCATTTCCAGTTCTTGATAACGAATTTGTTTATCAGCGTCAAAATCAATGCCTTTGGAGGCCGTTTCAGAATCCTGCTAACTGAGCTGGGAAAGATTTTTCATCCCTGTTACGACTTGAAAATGGCCTTCAAAAGTATTGGTTTAACATTTCAGTGACACACAACGGTTTATTTCGGCGAATTTCTCTTCGGGAAGGCCTTTAAAGCCTCAGAATTTCTGATTTAGTGGAGAGGAAAATCTAGCGTTTTCTTCAGCAAAATATCAGTTCAAAATTTCACCCTGAAGTTAACACCTTTCGTTTTCGAAGCGTGAAATAGGTCGTTCAAAAATTCGAACTAAGATCCATACATTAACATTGTCTTGAAGCCAACAACAGCTCGTAAATTTGGGAATAAGATTCTGTCCCCGAAAATTTTCCGCTAAAGCATCCGAAGAGATCAAACTGCATTAGAGTTACACAAATATGCCTTTAAAAGGAGGCAGAACGATCTGAAAACACATGAGACAACATTTTGAAGTATTTTTCTTAATGTTCTGGTTGGGTGACCCCGACAATTTGAGCCCAGTCAAACATGTTTTCTTGGCATCTGCTGCTGGAGTTTTCTGATCTAAACCTTTTCATCCTGCTAGAACATTCTGAACTCATAACCAACGTTTTTGTAATTGAAAAGAAGGAAATACCTCACTTTGACTCCAGTTATCGGGTTCTTCTTCTTTTTTTTTTTTTAGGCTTGGACGAAATTTGAAACAACACGTAACCCTGGTGAGTGCCTGCAATAATATTAATGTTTATTACTTGTACCGCCAACATTTCAAGGCGGAGCTCCGCGCGCCAAAGGCATGCGTGCAGAGCACCATGGGTAAGAAAATTTAGGAACCCATTGAAGCGAGAAATTTTGGTTAGGTTATGATGTCCGTCCGTCCGTCTGACCGTACCTCCACCCATCCGTGTTGTTTAGTCCTGATTTCTGTACTGCTTGCTATGAGATATAACAGTTTCTTCCATTTATTACTCCAGTATATATTTGAAGCTAAGTCTGTTTTATCCTTAGTCTAATTAGAGGTTTACGCACTGCTTTCTTGATAAGCAAAATTAACTAGAGAGTGACAGTGCGATGTAGCGCGCGTGGACCGTTCGCAGACCGATTCGGCTCGATCATCTCAAAAACTAAAAAAAAAAAAAAAAATAAAAAACAATAAAATTAACATGTTATTCACCAATTGTCTCTCCACGCCTTATAGAACCGGAGACATCACATTTTATGTTTGCCGTGATGCCATAAGTTCACGCCTTGTTTACAATTCTAGCAGCATCAGCAAAGCGTCCCGAAACAGAAAGAAATTTGCTTTTGCAGGTGCAAAAGGTGATCACGCTGAAAATAAACTCTTCTTATGCAGGTACTTCTTCTGGAAACCTAAAGAGGCAAGGCTCGTCGTTTTCTGATTGCAAAGCTCCTAAACGATTCAAACCTACTTATGAAGGTAATACCAGTAACATGAAAATTAATAGGAAAAAGGAGTTTATTAGTCCCTTCAATCTCATCAATGGCTGTGTTGTCAGTGAAGGACTCCTGGCCGCCTGCAGACACATGTTAAACAAAACAGCTCTCGATCTGTATTTCACTCTGATTGTCTATCTGTTTGCTGTTTGGTGTCTTTGTTTGTTGTGCCTACCTGCATGTTTTCATATAAGTCTTTCTGTCTGTCTGTCTGTCTGTATCCTTAGTCTGGCTGGCTAGCTGACAAGCTAGAGTTCAGCCATCTTCCTATCTGTTATTATATGTCTCAGTCGTTGCTTTGACTATAACTTACGTCCCTCTCTGTTTGCATGCATATCCTTAATAATGTTGAGGTCAATAGCGCCAGCGTCATGTTTGTATATTAAAATCCGAGCAAATTTTTAAAGAGCAACCAATACGTTGCAAACTGTAAAATGTATTGCCCTTAGACCTGAAGTTTCTGTGTGGGACACTGACTGGCCTAAGGCGATAAATGTATGCAGTACTTAGTCCAGCTAAAAACAGAGATTATATTGTTTTGGTGAGACTGAATCTAAACTTCTGCCGCTTTTGAAAAATGTTTTTATTTATTGAGGTGTTGTTGTTTTCCAAAACATATTTTGTTAGAACTTCAATCATCAAGGAAGAGTTAGACACGTGGCTCGTGCCTGATTGTTTCTACTAATCGGGCCAATAAATCAGTTCGTGTAAATCAGCCTTGTAATGACGCCACAAGTCAGGGGCAAGTAATAGGTGATAGGTTAGCTTTGTAACAATGAAAGTATCTTTCTTGAGTTTAAATATTCATATGAATGAAAATTACATCGTCGCCTGAGGGCTGAATTGTGTAATTTACAAGTTAGAACGAATTAATTAAAAACAAACTGCATGGTTTAAATCTCTTGTGGTGTTTTCTTAACTTATTTTAAAACAAATATACTTTTTCTTCTTTCTATTGTACAGTTAAGTCAGGCGAAGTTTCAAAGAAGGACTTCATGGGGCTTTCTTCGAAAATCAGCAAACAAAAATGGAAGCCTCTAGCGAGATGCCTTGAAATAGATGAACCAGTAATAGAAGGACTTGATAAGCCATGTACCAAATTAGCCGAGATGGCTTATCAAATGCTGTTGGAGTGGTCGCAAAAGAATGGTTCCTCGGCTACCTATCAGGTTTTATACGAAGCTTTGTGCAATGAATTCGTCGGCTGCAAATTGTTAGCGGAGGAATTTTGTTGCTCTGTAGACAATTGATCATAAAGCAAGCTTTAGGGTCTCGATAACTCTACTGAGCCGACACTTCATAGCCTGATGCGGGCGTTCAAATGGAAGAAAGGAGCTCGAAAAATATGAATGCAAACGAGAAAAAAGACGAGTGTGAAGAGATGGGGGTCCTCTCCCCAGTCTGCCCTCCTTTTTTCTTTCTCTCTCTCGTATCTATCTCGGTAGTTCACTTTGCTCCTCACCTGCTGAACGCCTGGATGATTTTCAAGGGAAATCTGTAACCTATCACCTACTTGTTTCCCTCGGTTCGTGATACTTTAACCTACATTATTTCATTATATACATGTCATATTTTTACAACATAAAAATAGTAAAATAAGTGTAGATTGTTGTACAAAGAAAAGTATAGAACTGAGTTACAGGAAACGGTATGTATCAATGAAATATTACTTATCTTACGATGTTAACTTTTAGAGTTGTAGCATCAATCTCGATATACAAATTTGGTGTTTAGAATGTCTAACGATGCTTCTATTTTTATTTATTTATTATTTATTTATTCACCGGGTGGGTCTCTAACTCAATCCTGAGCTTCTTTCAATCTTTGCAAAAACTGTACCCTTTGCTCCACATAGTCCTCACTCAGCTCCATGTATATGACAATGACGGTCATGTAAATACTACTACTTTTAATTTAAGTATTAGATTTTTTTTATCAAATTTTTGTAGCTTGTAACTTAAGGTGCCTGCTGTCGAATAGTGTAATTTCATGTTTTAGGTTTAGAATATCTGTATGCGGAAATGATAGGATGTATCAAAAATTTTAAACTTTAATTAGTATTTTAGGTGCTCTTAGCCAACTAATTTGATTTTAAATCTAGGAAACCTATTAATGTTTAGGTGCCCACAATTAGTAGAGGGGACTTCTTCCCTTAGCTACAAAACACCCACTCGTTAATAAAGTTATTCTATTCAATTCTTTATTGAAAGAATTCTTTGATAAAGTTTTTAAATCATTGGGTATCATTATTCCAGGTTTTGATGCCAAGAAGTCAAAAAGCAAGTCTAGAGTTCTTAACGTAAACGTGTTGGGATGTTGATGAGTGAGAAGCATAGGTGTCACTTAGTCTCGAAAACAGTTTCATGGTGTTTATTGTCATGGTGTACTGTTATTGTGAACATCGATTAAATTCAACACGGCGTCGTAATATAAGAAGGTTAGTGGTAGAATTTTGGCATTACAAAAAAGGGAATTGTACGCGCGTTTTTGGGGGACAATAATTTTGTTGAAACACGTCTCAGAGACAATGACAGAAGTAATAATTCCATAAGTCCCGAGTCCATAAGTTTTAATTAGATACAGTACGGTGTATATTTAAAGATTTATATTTATTAAAGATTTATACAGACTTCCTTTTTTATTATTATTAATTTGTTGCTGTATTTTTCAAGTTAATTCATTTGTTTCTAAGAACTTTATATAGTTTATAGTTAGGGGGTGCAGCCAGCTTTCTTTTATCTTACTACATTCGGCTGTTACATAATTGCTCCAACGCAATCCACATTATCTGGAATTTACTGAGGCACGGTTTCAATAGAGCAACAGCTTATTAAACAGTAAAACGTGGAAACATTTCAGATGTTCCTTCTGTATGAAATTTAAATTCGTGGCCGCCATGTTTATTTTCAACCAATTAAATAAGTATCATGTAACCTTGGTTCCAGACCTCGCTGCTAACAACACTATGCTAAAGTCGTCCAGACATCAACCAGTTGTCACAGTTATCCCACTATGAGATCTGTGTCCATTTTCTTGCTTTGCTGGTCAAGTTTGTTGACTTGTTTTTAATGGTTCTTGTGTAGTTTATAGCCTTGTAGAGAATAGCTTCTTATTCCAAGTAGTCTGTTTCAACTCAAACCGTTTAGTTATTCTAATTTGACGTCTGTAATTGTTTTATGTTTCGTTAGGTAGTATAGTTTTCCTAGTATTGTTTGTATCATTGTACTCAAAACAACTGATGATTTTTGGGGGGAGAGTGCATTTATAGACTAGTTTAACGTGTGTTTATCCAAATCCTTGGAACATAAGATTCTAGTGTAAACCCAATCAACCAATCAATCAATCAATCAATCAATCAATCAATCAATCAATCAATCAATCAATCAATCAATCAATCAATCAATCAATCAATCAATCAATCAAATCGATTATTTAAATTCAACACTTGGCATTCTATGTGACTGAATAACGTGTGCTAACTTTATAAAAAGTGCAAAATATAATAACTAAGATACAATGAAATCATGTATATTTAACCCTCCCAAAATGAGCCCTTCCACAATCTCAGATGGGACCATTCTACCCAAAATAAGCTCTCCCGTATATAATCTCGTGGACAGACAGGGTTTGCTACTTTACTGAAGTTTATTTTCAATCCCAATTGTTCAAAAAAGGCAAGTTGCCTTCAATATATTAGAGTACCCTCACCCTTGGGTTAATATTAGGATAGTGATCCATGACGTCTCCTTCAAACCGCCAAGGCGTCACCGGCAGCTTTTCTCACAGAAACTTACATAAGGCTATATAGTTTAAGATCCGTATTAATCCAACAGGTTTAGTGAGCCAGATGGTCATCATGGACGATGCACAGGTCCGGTTTTGTAGAAACCCCTATCCCCTCCGTTGTGGTCTGATAACCCATCACAGGGTTACACCGCTACATTATTGTGAGGATACCCCAACAGGTGACGTGTACCCATTTATACACCTGAGAAAGGAGACAGGTTGTAAAGTGAAGTTTCGTGTCCAAAGAAAAAAAAAAAAAAAAAACAGTACACGATGGAGATTCCTCCAACAAATTCCCACGGTGTGATTATTTACTGGCCAGACCAATTTTTTTTTTCAGCACCAATTTTTTTTTATTTCCAGTGTTATGAAAATGACTTAATGAAACCAGGAGCCCTTCATGCTATTGAGAAAATGTCAGGGGTCATACTTGCTTAATTTATACAGAATTCGTAAGCCATTGTTCCAATTCATCCAGCTAAACAAACTAATTGATGATGTTTGAAGTTTACAAGCTGTATGAACAGTCTGGCTTTCCCTTTTATTTGGCGTGCATCCATACCTTGGCGTGTGGGTGGGGGTGGGGGGAGGGGGGTGAGGTCTAATTGAACTACGCCTTGAGTTGTACGTTTCTAAGGGATTTTTAGGGATGGTGTCTCGTCATACTTTGTTGTTCAGTGTTTTTTTGGCACTCCATTGGGGAAATGTATGAGAGCGAACAGATGGATTTAAAAATCGCCATAAAACGTATATAACTAGTGGATCAGAGAGAAAAATCTGTAGAATGAATTTACGAAGGAGAATGGATGCCAGATCTAAATAACGTTGTCATAATTCGGAGGATTACATGATCATACACTTAAATATTTAATAAATATCTCTGCAAAACCTGGAGCCCTCGGTAGTACTGTACTTGAAGGTGAAATTTGAACTTGAAATTTCGAAACTATAAACCTTTGTTTGACAATTTTCCCAAAATAGTCTGCTCACATTCGCTTCTGGATTGAATGGCAGTTTTTTTTTTTAATTTGCTTTTTGAGAGTTTTATTTACCTTAGCGAGCATTTGCCTTACAGCTTTTAATACTTTCACTGTGAAAAGTCGACAGAGATGGTAATTTTTAATAGGTTCAAAACTCAATGAAAATTCACATTGTCTCTCAAGGTTTCATTGAGACAATGTAAATCTATAACAAGTCCTTCAAATCCTGTGATTATCGACTTTAATCGGCAATGTGAAGTGATTTTTTGTCCATTATTGAGTTCTTTCCACCTGCCCACCAATCCGAAATTTCAGTTTTGACCGCGAGTTCTCGATATTCTCAGTCAGCCGCTCTTAAAATGCTTGAAAGCTTATAAAGAACAACTGGGAGAAATCAAGATCAAAGACCTGATAACATGTACACGCGAGTAATGAGTGCAAGCTAAAATAACTCAAGCTTCCGTTATATCGATCAGGGCCCGGTCCGGTTCGAAAGCCAATTAACGCTAATCCACGATTAAAGGTTAACCGAGGTTTTCAACTAGCTCATTAAGGATTATTTTAAAGGGTCATTTTAATCAAATGGTAAAAAAAAAGTATAAGGCAAAACTGAGGGACAAAAATCTTTTGGACTAATCCTTACAGATTAGTAAATATAATCAAATCAAAGTTCACGTTAACCCAAGATTAACTTAATCGGGCTTTGAATAACTCGGCCCAGATGGATGGATGGAAGCTAGATATGACGACTCCCTCTTTAAATAGAGTTATTGTATTGTATAGTAACATAGTAGAATAGAATAGAACACACACAATACTATATCAATTTGTGTACGCTTACCTTTGAGTTGAGGAACAAACCACCGCCGACCTAAAGTTACCTGACATTTAAGGACTCCTTACACAAAGGGGCGCCTTCCATATACGGATATGTCCCTAAGATTGCTTGACTGAAACTCGTTCCACCCGGAGCATAGCCATTCCAAAATAGGACATTTTCATGAAGGCGGAATTCATTTCGTTTTCCTTTTCAAATTCAAATTTTGTAATCCCAGTGAAGGGCAAAGAACAATAGCTCTAATTAGCATGAGAAAACAAAAACCAGGAGGATTAATTCTGGTAGTTGTAGTAAAATGACGCCATAGTGAAAATGTCCTATTGAAATCCTGACTCCTTGTCGTGAATTTCACTTCAAACTGTTTTGTTTATTTATTTATTTCATCTTTGTTTTTACGACTGATCTCGCGAGTTTCTCGCGCGCTTATTGACTAATTCTTGAGATTGTCAAAGTGGGACTTAACTGAAAAGCGTCCTAGAACTGACGCTATCGGCGAAACCAGCAAGATCTTGGAGGGTAAAATATTAAATAGCGCAGAGTAGAGTGTAGCGTGATTTGGCCTTTTCATTCACTCTGCATCGCAGGTCACGCAAATGAGATTTGTGAATGCGCACCATGGAAACAATTATTGTTTGTGGAAAGATTTGTATCATTGCTGCTGATTTGCTTCTTTTAAGAAGCAAATCAGCTTAAAAGCACTGAATCGCTCAAGTGAACACTAACATCGTGTGAGAAAACACGAAACACCCCAATCGCATCAGTGTGGCTAAAAAACCAGCTGTCCTTGCGAAAACATTGCTTTGGTCTTTGATAAACAATAGAAAAGTTTCCGAGATTGGTTCCCGAAGTAGAAGCCAAAGTCTGAGAAGCTCATAAGGAACAACCGAGAATCAGTAAAGAATTTCGCAAGATAGTCAACAAAAACGCCGTGTGTCAGTAGACGGTGTTAAGAGCAGTACATCCAGGCGAATATCGCTTTCAAGATGCATTGGAGACATTAAAATCTCATCAATACAGCGCAACTCGTTCACCTTTTTTGGCAAGGTTGCTAAGCTCTCGACTGCTTGAAAACGTGAAACAGTTGAATATTGAGCGCTACAAAGTAGTCTGTATTGTTACTATTGGCTCTAAGGAGTCACAAGGCTTGAGAATCTCCAGCCGGTGCTTATGGAACGTCAAGTTTGATACTTCAGTTAGTGCTTGCTTGGAGGGCGAGCGTTTCCTCGCCGTAGGCACCGTGTATGGCGTCTATTTTGAATAATATTGAGTTGTGTTTACAGGAAGACTAAAACCAGCTGGTGTTTTTGCAGACAATACCG
The DNA here is from genome assembly GCF_977016875.1 of Pavona decussata. Lineage (NCBI taxonomy): Eukaryota > Metazoa > Cnidaria > Anthozoa > Scleractinia > Agariciidae > Pavona > Pavona decussata. The sequence continues at coordinate 238,944 of NW_028145488.1, read as the reverse complement.
CTATGTATGTGAGCGAAAATTAAAAAAAGAGGACAACTGTAGGCGAGTACTTCAAGGAATATACTTTAAACAGCAGTTATTAACCAGAAAACGTTGTGTATTTTACATATTTTAACAAGTTTAATCAGGCACGTCAGGAGCAGTGAATGATGACCTTATCAACTGGTTCGGCTCGACAGGGTTCAAGTGTTAAAACCCGAGTCAACACAATTTGAAACCTCAATGCATTTATTTAACTATGTTTGAAAGCCAGGATATATTCTGGATTCCGGATTTCCTCATTCATTATCATATTTCATATTTTATTGTTTTACCGCAGAAATCCTGCAGAGATAAAATTCCAGTACCCTTGAGTCTTTCCTGGCGACCAACCGCCGGCCAAAGAGCCTGAGGACTCTGGGTACGATATTGGTTCGTCGCCAGCAAGAACGAGGCACACCTGACTTTGGTCATGCGCAGTAAAGTTCAGAGGTATAATTTTACTTCCGGTCCTGTTTCGCGACGCCCGCGTTCCTGAATCTTAAAGTCCCTATATGCGAGATGGGACACTCTCCAGTCGCAGTTTTTTTTGTGGAGAGGCTTAATCCTAGATAGTTTTTTCTAGTATACAAGGCCTATAGTTTTTGCATCGGAGTTGCTAGCTGGGCATCTGCCAAAGGGTTTTTCGACTCTCCAATTCGTAGCCTTTTCTTCGCTACATTAAAGCTCCCAGCATCCGTACTCAATTAGAGGATACATGTAGCTAAAACTTTATGCAGGCGTGATGTTTCCATCGCCCTTAGTTGTCTTGCCGATACCTTTCGGGTGGGTCTGCCCACCAAAGCAGCGTCCTGTATTCTTTTTTGTGGCCATCATCTTAGGTAAAGCTTTGAATTCCTTATTGTTCCGTCATCATTTGTCAGTTGTTATCTTACGTTTTGTACTTTTAAATAGAAAGCGGCCTTGAACAATGGCTAAACTTTTTAATCTCAAGGCGAAGTGAGTTTGTGTTTCGCTTTTAACGTTTATTGAAGCGCTCAAGTAAACAAGATTGGCTTTTGTCAATCCGATTCCATCTAAGCTATTATCCTCACAGTTTCAGAGAGGAGTCATAAAGCTATTTACGTGATTACCAACATTAAATTTCCGTGTACTGCATAGTGAAACTACGTCAGGTGTTTTTCTTTGTCTTGGAGAGCATTTTTCAAGTCATACTTGCTTGTGAGGTTCATGCAAAGATTGAAGCTCCTATTTTGCATAATTGAGAAATGCTAGTATTCGGAAGAAGCACCAGGGTCTTGAAACCATCTGGCTGCACGATTTTTTTTTATGATAAAAAGTCTTTGTCTTTTCATAACCACAAGGGCATTGCTGTAGGATGTCTCATTATTGGCTTACATCCATTGCTGTGCACCATTTTTTATTTATTTATTTTTTAAAGCTGTGAAGGTTGGTTGGGAAAAAGTTGCTGTTTTTACTACTTGAAACCATTATGTGAAAATATCAATAATATTTTAATATAATGAAGACTTGTGCTTAAAAATAACTATCCACCAATCGTAGTATTTGGCCTTGCAGCAATGTTTTTAGTGTTGTGAAAAGTTATCAAAATTGTTTCAAATTTTGCATTTTTTTTTCACTACAAAAAAATCAATTTTTGCCGACGAAGGGACCCCGATGGAAACAGAGGAAGAAAGCGTTTAAGGCTAAAACGAAAATTGTATTTTTTTAAAGTAATCGGACAAAGTGTAATTCACATGCAATATTTAAAGCAAACCTATTTTGTGAACGATTCGGGTTATGAGGATGTTAGGGAGCCAACCACTTAAACTGAAATGATTAAAATTAACTTTGGGCCGCAAAAGAAGTGTACGCGAATGAACACAGATCACCCTAAGGCGTTTCTCCATCGTATTTTCTCCTTTCATTTTGCGCGAAATCCCTGTTTCAAAAACAATTTTTCGGTAAAATGGAAAAGGGTTTTATAGCTGCAAACCAGCTAAAATAGAGTACGTTCTTTACCTTAAATTACAGTTCGCTTATTGTTAAGACACAGACACCCAGGCGTCTTTTGCTGACAAATAATAATGGTTACACGTACATCTTGCCACCGGGGGTAGTGCGCTTCTTGAAACTCTTTCCTAATTTCAGACCAAAATATGTGATTTTTCCCAACCTATTTGATACACGACCTTCTTGTCGATTACATACCGTCCAAATTCTCCAAATGATAATGTTAACCCGCTTTAAACATACAAGGGGCTAAATTCGTTCAAAAACCGATATGAATGTGTCAAGCATGTGCGTAGGACTTCGTTAGGCCATTCAACTCCATTTTACTCGTGAAAACTATAACAAATTCCAGACCAGCCTCACCCTATTCAGCAAAAAGTGGTGAAAATCTATGCACTATTTCAAACTAAAAAGGTTGCCGCCGTCAAAAGCGCAGTTAAATTTAAAAAACACTTACACTTGTTAATCACAAATTTATAGAAGACGTTGTTATAATGGCGTCATGCATGGAAAGTTTTAATACCTTCTTTTCAAGTCACCATGAGGGGTCGTTTTTCATTACGATCGTATTAGGTATTAGGAATTAATTTTAAGATAAAAGCGCTGACTCGGAGCTATTAAGCCTAAAGGGTTGTTAAACACTTTAAAACATGTCTTCTAGTGAAGACCTTACCTGAATATATATTTTTTGCGAAATTTCGCCCTGCATGTAAACGTCGTCTTTAAGTCAACATTTAATTAGCTGTTTTTTATCGTTGCGCCACGGGTGCCAGATAGCCAGGCACCAGAAACAATCATTAAATACAAAAATAATTTACTGCGAAGGCAGAGAAGCATGTGTGACGCCGTATTATGCTACATGCCCGCCAGGGAAGAGGGCTCGGGTTCAATTCTACCTTGGAACCGAATAAAAAATTATTTTCTCATTTCAAAGCGAGGCCATCATCTTTGGTACAGCTTTCAATTCCTTATTTTTCCCTCATCATTTGTCAGTTATTATCTTAAGTTTTGTACTTTTAAATAAAAAGCGGCCATGAACAATGGCAAAATTTTTTTTATCTCGAAATGAAGGGAGTTTGTATTGAGCTTCTAATGTTTTTTTTGAAGCGCTCGAGTAAACAAACTTGGCTTGTGGCATTCAGATTCCAACTAATCTAATATTCCTTAAAGTCTCAGAGAGGAGTCATAAAGCTATTTACGTGAGTACCAAAATTAAATTACAGTGTACTGTATCGTGCAACTATGTCACTTTTTTTCTTTTATCTTGGAAAGCGTTTTACAAGTCATACATCGTTGTGAGGTTCATACAAAGGTTGAGGCTTCTAATTTACATAATAGAGATATGCTAGTATTTAGAAGCAGCGCCAGGGTCTTAAAACAATCTGGTCGCACGATTTTATTCTATGATATAAGAAGTGTTGTCTTTTCGTGTTGTGAGAAGTTATCAAAATTGTTAAAACTTTGCATTTTTTTGTCGCTACCAAAGATTCAATTTTTGCAAACGAAGGCACCCCACTGGAAACAGAGGAAGAAAGCGTTTAAGGCTCAAACGAAGATTGTGTTTTTTTAAAGTAACCGGACAAAGTGTAATTCACATGCAATATTTAAGGCAAACCTGTTTTGTGAACAATTTGGGTTATGAGGAACTTAGGGAGCCAGCCACTTAAACTTAAATGATTGAAATTAAATGTTGTCTTAATGACGACGTTTGCATGCAGAGTGAAATTTCGGAATATATATTATCAGGTACGGTCTTCACTTGAAGAGATGATTTAAAACAAAATTGGCCACTTTGAAAATTGTAATTTTAAGGCTCTGTCTGAAAGCAATTAGAACAAATTAATAAAAAAACTAATTGGGGAAAATAAAAGAAATGACATGTGAAATGTAGATGTAGCCTTAATTTGCCAGTAAAAGAAACATTAGAGTTCCGGTGTCTTAATCATAAGCGAATTGTTAGCTACGGGTTAAACACGTACTGTATTTTGAATTGTTTGAAGCTACACAAAAGGCGTCCATTCTACCAAAGGTACGTTTTGAAATCAGTTGAAGTAGCACATAGATATTGACCACTTCTTGCTGAATAGGGTGAGGCTGGTCTGGAATTGGTTATAGTTTTCACGATTAAAATGGAGTTGGAAGGCCTAGCGAAGTCCTACGCACATGTTTGACATATTTCTATCGGTCTTTGAACCAATTTATGTTCTTGTATGTTTGTAGCGGGTTATCATAATCAATTGGAGAATTTGGGTGGTATGCAATCGACAAGAAGGTCGTGTATCAAATAGGTTAGGAAAAATCACATATTTTGGTCTGAAATAAGAAAGAGTTTGAAGAAGCGCGCTACCCCTGGTGGCAAGATGTAGGTGTAGCCATTATTATTTGTCAGTAAAAGACGTCTGACTGCCTCTATGTCTTAACCATAAGTGAACTGCCATTTACGGCTAAAGAAAATACACTACTTTGCTTGGTTTGTAGCTACAAAACTCTTTTCATTTTACCGAACAATTGGTTTTAAAACAGGAATTTGCGAAAAATAAAAGGAGAAAATGCGATGGAGAAACGCCTGAGGGTGTTCCGTGCTCATTCGCGTATTCTTGTTTGGCGGCCCAAAGTAATTAGCTGTTAAAATCATTGCGCCACGGGTGCCAGATAGTCAGGCACCAGAAACAATCATTAAATACAAAAATTACTCACCGTGAAGGTATAGAAGCATGCGTGTGCAGTATTATGCTACATTCCCTCCGGGGAAGAAGGCTTGGGTTCAAATTTACCTTGGAACCGAATAAAAAAATATTATTTCATCTCAAAGCGAAGCCATGCATCATCTTTGCTAGAGCTTTGAATTCCTTATTGTTCTCTCATCATTTGTCAGTTATTATGTTAAATTTTGTACTTTTAAATAAAAAGCGGCCATCAACAATGGCCAAATTTTTTCATGTCATAGCGAAGCGAGTTTGTATTTTGCTTCTAAGCTTTTTTGAAGCGTTCAAGTTAACACGCTTGGCTTGTGGCAATCAGATTCCATCTAATCTAATATTCCTCACAGTCTCAGAGAGGAGTAATAAAGTTATCAAAATTGTTAAATTTTGCATTTTGTTTTACTACAAAAAATTCAATTTTTGCCTAAGAAGGGAGGAACAGAGCAAAGGAACAGAGGAAGAAAGCTTTTAAGGGTCAAACGAAAATTGTACATGTCTTTTTTAAAGTAACCGGACAGAGTGTAATTCACACGCAATATTTGAAACTAACCTATTTTGTAAACAGTTTGGGTTATGGGGATCATAGGGAGCCACCCACTTAAACTTAAATGATTAAAATTAACTTTGGGCAGCCAAAGAAGTATACGCGAATAAGCATGGAAAACCCTCAGGCGTTTCTCCATAGTATTTTCTCCTTTCATTTTGCGCGAAATCCCTGTTTCAAAACCAATTCTTTGGTAAAATGGAAAAGGGTTTTGTAGCTCCAAACCAGCCAGAATAGAATATGTTCTCTAACCAGAAATTACAGTTCGCTCATGGTTAAGATACAGAGACAGCCACGCGTCTTTTACTGACAAATAATAATGGATACACCTGCATCTTGCCACCGGGGTTAGAACTGTTCTTTAAACTCTTTCCTAATTTCAGAGCAAAATATATGATTTTTCCTAACCTATTTCAGACACAAGAATCTTGTTGATTACACACCATGCAAATTCTCCAAGCGATCATGTTACTCGCTACAAACATACAAGCAGCTAAATTGGTTCAAAGACCGATATGAATATGTCAGACATGTGAGTAGGACTTCGTTAGACTATCCAACTCCATTTTACTTGTGAAAACTATAACAAATCCCAGACCAGCCTCACCCTATTCAGCAAAAATTGGTCAAAAGCTATGCACTACTTCAAACTAAAAAGGCCGCCGCGGTTAAAAGCGCAGTTAAATTTTAAAAACACTTACACTTGTTTATCACAAATTTATAGAAGACTTTGTTATAATGGCGTCATGCATGGAAAGTTTTAATACCTTCTTTTCAATTCACCATGAGGGGTCGTTCTTCATTACGATCGTATTACGTATTAGGAATTAATTTTAAGATAAAAGGGTTGACTCGGAGCTATTAAGCTTAAATGTTTGTTAAACACTTTAAAACATGTCTTCTAGTGAAGACCTTACCTGAATATATATTTTGCGAAATTTCGCCCTGCATGGAAACATTTAATTAGCTGTTTAAATCGTTGCGCCACGGGTACCACATAGTCAGGCACCAGAAACAATCATTAAATACAAAAATTACTCACTGTAAAGGAAGAGAAGCATGTGCTGCACAGTATTGTGCTACATGCCCTCCGACGAAGAGGGCTCGAGGTCAAATCACCTTGGAACCAAATAAAAAATTATTTTTTCATCTCAAAGTGGAAGCCATCATCTTTGGTAGAACTTTGAATTCCGCATTGTTCCCTCATCATTTTTCAGTTATTATCTTAAGTTTTGTACTTTTTAATAAAAAGCGGCCATAAACAATGGTTAAATTTTTTCTTCTCAAAGCGAAGCGAGTTTGTATTCTGCTTCTAAGGTCACGGTTTTTTGAAGCGCTCAAGTAAACAAACTTGGCTTGTGGCAATCAGATTCCATGTGATCTAGTATTCTTCACCGTCTCAGAAAGGAGTCATAAGGCCATTTACATGAAAACAAACATAAAATTGCAGTGTACCGTATTGTGAAACTATGTCAGTGTTTTCTTTGTCTTGGAGAGCGTTTTTTCAAGTGGTACTTCCTTGTGAGGTTTATGCAAAGGTTTAGGCTCCTAATTTGCACAATTGAGAAATGTTAGTATTTGGAAGCGACGCCAGGGTCTTAAAAATTTGACGTTTTGGTAATATCATAACAGACATTTCGTATTCAAATTAGAAAAATGTGATATAAAAAAGAAGAAAATGTTTTCTTTGCCAAAAAACACGATTTAGTCGAAAATTTTCGTCTTATTAATGACGCAATATATTTATCACAGAAAAGACAGCCCATTGCAATTGTAGTTTACTTGTATAACCTTCGGTACAAAAGAAAAGCAAGGTTTAAGGTGAATAATTTGGCTTCCTGCTAATCATTGGCATATTGGGAATATTAACTGACATTTGTATTCAAATTTGAAACTGATATACAGAAAAGAGTAAAACTGTTTTCTTTACCAAAGAGCAACATGTCCAACATGATTTCGTTTAAGTTTCTCGTCTCATTTATGGTGTGGAGTTTTTAATGGAAAAAGATATCACTTTAAAAGGAAAACAAGTTTGAGGGAGAATGTAATTTGCGTTGATATCAGATACAGGGAATATTGTTGCACATTTTGTGTCAAATTAGAAGCGATGCTAATTATTTCTTTTCAGAGAGAATCATGCTTACGGTTTGAATACGCCTTCGATAAAACTGTGAGATAAAGTCAATTTTTAAATTAATAAATAGTTAAAATTATTTTACGGCTTGAACGAAAAGCTAAACCTTAGTGGAAGTATCTTCAACAGCAGGAAAAAGGAACTATAAAATTTCATAAGAGTATTATTTTTTATCACAAATTTAACGCGGCCATTGTTATCCTTTCTCACCATGCATGAAAAGTTTTAATATCTTCTTTCTAATTCGCCACGTGCGGTCCTTTTTAATTATGAAAGCATTATGAATTTAAATATAAAAGAGCTGAGCTATTGAGCTCAAATGACCGAAATGTTGTCCAAAACACGACAATGCCTGAGGCCATTTAGACCAAAAAAGCTAAATAACCATACCCTTTGGCTAAACACACACTTATAGCAAAAACACACCTAAAGGCAAAATACACCTATACCTTATACAGGAGAATCGAATTTTGAAGTCTTTCTCCCCCCCGATAACTTACATTTTTCCTTTTATCCAGCTAAACTGACTTCTTCCCTTCGTAATAGTGCTTTTTATTATTTCATAATGGCAAGAAACGTCTCCCAGGAATCGTCCTTAAGCTTAATATCTCCGAGCCAGCGCTTTTATATGAAAACAAATGTTATATATTATATAACGTTATACGTTATACATTCTTAACGAAAAAAGGACCCCTCATGGTGAATTGAAAAGAAGATATTAGAACTTTCCATGCATGATGCACATAATAACAACGTCGTCTACAACTTTGTGATTAACGAGGATAAGTTTGTTTAAATTTAAGGGAACTTTTGACTGCGGCAGCCTTTTTAGTTTGAAGTAGTCCATAAATGGTGACCACTTTTTGCTGGTTTGGAATTGGTTATGGTTTTCACGAGTAAAATGGAGTCTGGAGGTCTAACGAGGTCCTACTCACATGATTGAGATATTTATATTGTTCTTTGAACCAGTTAAGGTTCTTATATGTTTGTATCGGGGAAACATGATCAATTGGAGAATTTGGATGGTATACAATAGGCAAGAAGGTCGTTTCTGAAATATATATATTAGTCTGAAACTAAGCAGAGGGATATAGAAGGATATTTTTGCATGGTTTAAAATTATGCCGAGGAAGCAGAAATTATCAAGTGCTCTTGGTATCCAAAAAGGAAAAATTTGGGGTAACCATGCTTTTTTTTCAGAGATAATAAAGCTCCAGTTTGGAAAAAAACGCCATACATTGCTTTGTATTTTACTGTTTTAAAGAGCAACTGTTGCTTAACTATCTCTTGAAAATACGTTGTTACCCCCAATTTTGGGGGGGTTTCAGTAGCCGTTGGTAAGATCTGCTTCCCTGCATAGTCATAAGCCACACAAAAAAATGCTTATTTAGTAGTAGGCACCGTTCTTAGGGTATTTACCTTTTCTTCTTTGCAGGTTTTCCATTCTTTGCCAAGTAATACCAATATTGTGATCATCAGTGTTTATCAAAGATGGACGAATGGTTTCTTAAAGCTCTTATTTTACATGTTTCCTTACTGTGGATAAGAGGAGGTAAGTTCCAAACCGATTTTTCTTATGGGGTAAAATAAGAGTAAACATGGCACTTCCATTACATTATCTTACGTAAATTAGTAAACACAGAGAATACGCAGATTTTTTGAACTAGTGCGGATAGTACAAAAAATAAAACCTAGGGAGAGAGGGATGGGTAAAGCTAACAAAGAGAGACCGCAACTGACCTTTGAGCAACGCTGCCACACTATAAAAGATAAAAAAAGATAGAAGGTGAAAAGATAAAAACCTCGCAAGGGGGGTTGTGCCCCTTATTGATTGTTTTGACAAAGCAAAACCAACAAATTAAAAGACTGGCCAAGTCCTTATGTCAAACGATTTTGTGTCATAAGATATCAATTAGTATGATGTGATGTAATATGATTATTGATAAGACATTATATCGATGACAAATGGTTGATCACATTGCTGTGTCTGGGATAATTTGGTGTTATGCTTCTATTGCACTCCTATGATGCGACATAAGATGTCCACAATAATCTTATAATCCAACAACCACGAGTGTGGTAATTGTTTTGTTAAAAACAACAAGGAAATATATTAGGGTTATTGACCAAGCGTGAAGTCATGTTTTTGCAAGGTTTATTATCGGTGGATTGAATTATCATGTAGTCATGAAAAACTGGTAATCATAGATTATCTTCAGGATCTAGTTTTACAAAGGCAAAACCCCCTCTAGACTGGCCTTTTTTCCGTCTCCCTCAAAATATTTTTAGAAAGCTATGACAATGAGACTTAAGAAGCCATGGTATGTCCAAAGGTGATTCATTTCACGTCCCTAACGAGCAGAGATGACGTTGAAATGACATCCTTATTCTCAAATGGAGGCCATATTGGATCCGCCTTGTTGGATTTCTGGATTTCCCCAATACTTCAGGAGAAAGCCGAAATTGAACGAATAGTAATCAGAACACGGTCTGTCAAAATTGGTTGCCATGGCAATATTAAAGTCAATGAACAGTAACGAACGGTATGAAAATTGTTACCAGATAAGTTTCCGAAAAAGTCCTGAATATCCTGGCATTTTGCTCAAATATTAAGAGATAAAAAGCTATTCAGGTTCCAAGTCACCGCAGGCAGATTCCACACCTACGAGAGGAGAAGGAAAGGGTCAAAGAAGATTTGCCCCCAAAATAAGAGAGCTGGAGCCTCGACCCCGAATGATAAAGAAAGATTGCAGATCGCCAAAGTTAACGTAAAGAAAATCAGTCTGCTCTGGAGACAGAGATCAGCGAGGACCTCGGCCTAAAAGCAGAATAAGACGACCAGAAGACTCGGAAAACACCGTCAGGCATCGACCACATCCAGAGGGTCCACTAAGCAAAGCATCACCGCCCATTTTTTTTAAGCCCGTATCGACAAAGCAACTGCAGCTCCCAAACACAAGCTACTGTAGCTCGGACAGTACTTATTGGGCGAAGCGTTAAGGGTTATTAAGAATTTGGGTCATTCAACCTCTGCTTACGAAGCAGCTAAGAACAAATTAGAAAGTATGGAGGAAAAAGAGGACAGATCACTCTATGATAAGCAACAGAGGAAGATGACAGCGTCAATGCCAGCACAGTACCATCGATGGATTTTTGAACAACAGTGCGTAGAAAGATTACGAGAATGGGTTATACAAGAAGCAGAATTCCAGACAGTATAAGCTGAGACGCTTCGAAAAAATTCCAGTACCCGAACGGAAATCAGACGTTTTCTTGGCCAGACCAGTTCACTTGCAGGTACTCCAAACCAGTGGCCTAGCAAGAGCCGCCGTACATTCAGCGTCTGGAGAAACAACCACCCCATTTGGTACGACGAATTTTAAGGTATAGCCGATGAAAAGAGGTGGCGAAAATCAGCGCAACAACGTTTTAGCTATAGATGCCTTGGACAGACCCACCACGGAATATCGTTTCCATAGTCCCGTTCTACATGCAGAGATTGCAAGAAACGGCAATAGGAGTGACAGCTACAATCGTCAGCCCCAAAACGTCCATCGTGATGAAACTAGAGTAGCTCCAGTTAGAGATACCACGGAGGCGGAGTCCACACAGGTCTCATCGGATAGATCGCACACAACACCAATGCACATGAAAGAAACTAGAGGTGAATATGTCACACTGAGGAAAGCAACAATAGTAATCAAGAATGGGGCAAGACGAGTGGTCGTTAATGCGCTACTGGACGATGCCAGTGGTAAGACATACATCAACAGTTGAATGAACAGCAACTTAAGCATGACTGATCATATAAACAAGGCTTGTAATGCGGCATTTTATCATTTACATAACTTGAGACGTATTAAGAAATACTTGTCGAGAGATTCTTTAATTACTTTAGTTCATGCTTTTATAACCAGGCGTCTTGACTATTGTAATGGTTTATTGTTTGGCTTACCAAATGTGCAGATCGCTAAATTACAGCGTGTACAAAATGCAGCAGCAAGACTTATTCTTGGCATTGGAAAGTTTTCTCACATTACACCGGCGCTTTATGAACTGCACTGAACTGCTATGCACTGGCTGCCAGTTTCTTTGCGTATTGACTATAAGATTTTACTTTTGACTTTCAAATGTATTTATGGCCTCGCGCCAACTTATCTTAGCGAGCTTATTAGTATAAAATCGAATTCATTATATAATCTTAGGTCTACTGGTAAGCTCTTATTGGACCATCCCAAGTGAAAGATGCTTACAACATTGGGAGCATTATCATTCTCAGCAGCAGCTCCGAAACTCTTGAATGAGCTACCTTTGGAGCTTCGCCAAGCAACATCACTTAACAGTTTTAAATCTCGACTTAAAACCTATCTTTTTAAGAAGTATTTTTATAGTTTGTAGCTTAGTTTATTTGATTCTCACGGTAATGTATTTTCGTTTTTTTCTTTTAAACATATGATTGTAAGGCGCTGTTTATCACCACATGTAAATACGCGCTATATAAATTGGTGAATTATTATTATTATTATTATTATTATTATTATTATTATTATTATTATTATTAATTAGAACTTCAAGGGGAGAACCGTAGAGTAAGTCGCCGCCACAGTCTGACAGGGCCGTAGCTAGCATGAGGCAAGACGAGGTAGTTGCCTCGCCTTGAGATTGGCCTTTTTTTTTCTTTTTGGAAGAAACGTTTAATTGAAAAAATAATCCCTAGAAAAAATGGATTGGTTAAGATAAAACCAGCTAATATAAGGTGGATGAATTGAGGGGAAAAGAATTTTAATGAGGTTAATTCGTTTCATGTGAACTATGAGTAGCGGTTTTTCAAATGATTTAAGGTTACAGTGGGGTCATTAAGAAGACGTATCGCGACATAACCATGACAGGCCGCGTGACATCAAAGGTCACCATTATTCCCGTATTTTATCTGCCATGGCTGAGAGCCGGTGTGGGAGCATTCTTTACTTATACAACTGTCGTAAAAGAACAAAATGTCGTTTGCAGTGCTGGCAATCGATTTATTGCAAACACTATAATACATGTATTGAACTTTTCAGCGAAAAGAAAATGTAAAAGAATAGATTTTAAAAGATTTGTTGATCAAGCCTTTCTCATTTGTAATGGCTCTTAAAAGAGCCGTTTGCATTTGGTTGGCGTGAGAGAGGCATTTCAAAACTTTTGACGGAGCTCGCCTGGTTTGCCTCTAGAACATCCATACTGTCTACCATTGAGGTGATGTTGTCTCTCTGGCCACAGACGGATTGCCTTAGCTTTCAGTAAAGAATAAACGACGGGCAAAAAACGTTCACTTTTCTAACTGTTAAGGGAGAAGTTTACTACTCTTAACCGTGAAAGTTAGTGACTTCTTAGTCCTACAAGTATAAGAGATGGCAATATTATGACATGGCTGTCTCAAAGTTGAAGAACATAAGCAAGAGTGTATCGAAACAGATAATTAGTAAGACTTCTCCTAATTCTCTACAGTATAAAATCCATAAACGTTGGCTACTCTCGTGGATTCATTTTGTTGTTATAATACGTGTTATAACATTTCAATGCTTTAAAATGCAGGTGGTCAGTAACTGGGCACCAGTATCGCTAAGCAATAAAAAAGTGAACTTCTACACTTGCCCAAGATTGAGTTTTCTGAAGAAATATGCCACGGAAAATGCTTACAAGAGCATTTCTGAGCCTCTAGATTTCAAAATTTTCTGGGAGGGGGGGGGGGGGGCATGCCCCTACACCCCCCTAGGGGCTGGCGCCCTCGCAATTCGGCACTCGAAACTTGCCTCGTCTTGTTCTGAAGTCTGGCTACGGCCACTAACCGTTAACGTACTAAATGGTCACACCGGCAGCTTCGAGACAAGAATCCTCGAGCTAAATCTTGAAAGCTTAGATGGAAAGATATATGTAAAGATAGCAGCTTTCACTACGGAACGCGTTTCAGGGAACATTGGAGTAATCAACTGGGCTAAATACGCGAAGAAGTGGGAGTACCTTAAAGGTTTTACTTTACCTTGGAGCACGCCCAATTATCGACGCTTTCGTATCAATCAAAGAGGGATGTTTGAGGAAAGCCAGTAAAAACAGTTGCACGGTTAATGACCTTTCGATGGACATGTATCGGCGATGCAATTAGTACTCATTAGGGAGGCTATCAAACAAGTTTCGCTCACACAGCATTGAGACTTCCAATGAGAAAAATTGCGCAAGAGAAACTTAAGCGATCAATCACATTTGAGAGCAGGGGGTACGAAGTCAATTGCATTGGAAAGACGACCAGTCAGTGTTACCAGACAAGTACGAAACAGCCGTGAAACGGTTGAGAAGTACAGAGAAATGAATTCTTAAAGAGCTAGAAGAAAAGTTGCGGAGGGAAGATCCCGAAAACAGAGGAAAAACCCTTTGAGTCTTGTTACCTACTGCCGGACAAAGCAACGACGAGGACGAGCATTGTGTCTGACGCGGCAGCCAAGTACGACGGGATCTCTTTGAGCGATGTCATACACCAGGGACCTAAGTTGCAGCGAGAGCTTTTCAGCGTTTGATACGGTTCCGGGCAAGCAATAGAGTTAGTCTGTGGCATAGCAAAGATCTATCTCCGCACAAGTCCTAAACCGGAAGATAACCAGTATAATGGATTTTTATGGAGAGCGCTCGACCAAACCAAGGTACCAGATGAATATCTCTGGCAATATTATCTCGTAACTATCTCTCCACACATATGGACGATAGCATGAATTCACTTACAGGCAATACGACAGCCAGAGACTTGTACAAAATACTTTCGACGCTGTGGAAGAATGCTGGTATGCACGCACGTAAATGGCTGTCTAATTCAGAAGAATTGTTGTGGGAGATACCAGCATCGGAAAGTAGATCTAGATAATGGGGGAGCCGCTCCCTGTTAAGACGCTAGGAGTACTACGGCTAGAGAGGGAAAACATGTTCACCTTCCGAGTGCATCCACCTCAAGATGTGTACAGGTTTCTGAGAAGAACAACCACATTTTCGACCCTTTGGGATTTCGGACGCCATATACCATTCAAGCAAAGGCTTTGTTCCAAGAAATCTGGACCACGGGCATTGACCAGTGAGGAGTAACTTCAGTTGAAACAAGAAAAGAAGGTTAGGCGGTGGTTCAACAATGAACCAAAGCATTTAGTGAAAATTGAGATCGCGATGTTTTCATCTGGTGGCCAGGAATTTGAAGTCCGCGGGCCTTTAGGCATTCGAAGATTCCTCATCAAATGCGTATGGAAAGGTAGTGTATTTAAGATATCAGCACAGTGATTGGGTCCACCTAATGGCTTCTAAGTTAAGAGTTGCACCCCTTGCACCCACAAGAACTCCTCGTTTAGAGCTGATGGGCGCAATTCTAGGATTAAGAATAAGTGTATCAATATGGAAAGCATTGAAGATTGTAACTCGCGAAATCACGTATTGGTCGGATATCATGAAAGTTTATGGTAGAAACATCACCGAAGCAGGACATATAAGCCATTTGTTGCGAACAGAATTGGATAAATACAGTCTCACACAAGTCCTCAACAGTGGAGGCATTTTTAACTGAAGAGAACTAAGCTGATCGTCTAACAAGAGGCTTATCAGTAGAGGGGATAGCTAGTAAGGACACATGGTGGGAAGGACAATTGTATTTGGAGATGAAAAAAATCTGAATGGGCAGTAGATCATATCATGAGACAGCAACGAAAGAGGTCAGGAAACAAGCACGCCTACAAGCTGACTGCAGCATTAGAGTGATAGCGGTGTTAGCTATCAAAAACAATGCTACGTAGTGGCTTAAAACAAAAAACAAATAAAAAAAGGGGAAGATCTTTCTTCTGTTTAATCTTTCACCCGCAGTTCAAATATATATTTTACATATTTATATTAATATTAATATTATATCAAATGTTTGGAAGTCTTCAAGAGATTCTCAGAAAGTTGCCGTTGATCCGCAATTAAATACAGGCGGTTTTCTGCAGGTATCATGGATAAATCTGGAAGTAAATCACCTTGAAAAACTAGAATACAAGATAACTCTGTTTATTGTGTTTCTTAATTGATTCTTAACAGCTACCTTGACTCCGTGGACAAACCCACCGACCACCAACAGACCAGCGTCCCCGACACCGAGTCAAGCAATAGGTAATATATGAGCTGTATTTTTTTAAGTATATATTACTAGATTTCGGTTTTCAAACTGTAACGTTACGTTTGTCGACGACTTTCACATACAAACTGCGTGATGATGGGTAATTGAAGATTTAAGGGAGCCAGCCATTACAGTTCAGTTCAAAAAATGTACCATTTCGATGAAAAAGAGGTTCTCCATTAATGTAGTTTAAAACACACTTCTTAAGAAGAAACATTACAATGCTTCCTTGGACAAACCAACAGAAAACACAAAGAACACGATTCAATATTAGAGACTTTCCCAATTGAGTCGTTTGAATAACGAAAACATCTTGCATGATAACCAACTTTTCAAAGATCCCCGTCGCACAGCTTTGAGATTTTAAATCTTAAACTTCTCAATAACACGATCGCATACTATCCACTTCACCATAACTCTCTCAAAGCAAATTTACGTAATTTATGTCGCCTGGAAGATTCAGGCAGACACGTTTCTCATTGGTGGAAATTAACAGTGCCAAAGTCACGTGTTCAATTATCTCTTCAGAGATGAGCTTGTGCTCATTTCACGAACAGCGGGTGGTTATCGAATCCTAAGCTCACAAATGATTGGAGAACTTCAACAGATTCTCAGAAAGTGTGCATTCTCCTTTGAAAATAAATGGAACTACTTGATGACCTCTGGATACATGTAGAGAAAATAACTAGCCAATGTTTGACTGATCTCCCCTGATTGTTCCTGATACTGAGAATTATAAAATATTTGTTTGTACTTATCAAAAACTGCCACATTCTAATTTCCCATCGATCCGCAATTATATACCAGGCGGTTTCCTCACAAGCATCGTAGAAACGTTTGCAAGTGCACCACCTTGACAAACTGGTTTACAATATGTCTCTATTTACTTCGCTTTTAATTTCATTCTCGACAGTCAATGTGACTCCGTCGACAAACCCACCAACCACAAACAGACCAGCGTCCCCGACACCGAGTCCAGCACAAGGTAATACTGAAATGACTTGTGGTTTTGAAGTATATATTACTTGAATAAGGTTTCAATCTTACGTCAGACTTCTCGACAACTTTAGCATACAAATTGCGCGACGATGAGGAATTGAAGATTTAAGGGGGCTTGTCATTACCGGTCAGTTTAAAAATAGACCATTTTAGTTAAAAACAGGTTCACCTAGGTCTTCATTAATGTAGTTTATAACACACTTCTTAACAAGAAACATTACGATGCCTGCTTGGTCAAACCCACCAACAACACAACTACTGCGTTGACTACTAGGTACTATTTCTCTTAGTATACGTTGTAAATATTTATTTTTTAAAAAGGTAATTCAACATCCGCCTTCATGTCTCTTCATGTCTCCCCCACCCCTCGACTTTCCCAGACCCAAAAAACAAAAAAAGAAGCCCGCTCTAGATAGGGTTAAATTAAGATTTTCAGGGCCAGAATTAACATTAAACGAGGCTTTAAAAACACATAAATTGTGTAATTTATCTTTATTCCAAAGTTCCCGATTGTCATAAACTGTATATTCCAGCCCCAATTGATAGTAATAATTTGCAAAGCTCACTTAATTAAAGTGCACCTACCCCCCCACCCCCAATTTTTTTCTGCAAGAATCTTCATATTTTGCCGAGTATCTGCGAATCATCTAGTATCGTATTTTATGCTTCCCAGAGCTGTGAAGGCTTACACGTCGAAGAGCGAAAGGCTCGAGAGCGCGCCGAGAGATTAGCAGCTAAGGGTTTTAGTGAATAGCTAGCCATTGAGGCTTGAGAAGGAAAGGGTTGAAAAAAATATTTTCCCGAAAAATAAGAGAGCATGAGAAAAGATAAACAGGCATAAAAGATCCCCAAGGAAAACGTTAAAGAAACTCATTTAACCCTGGAGCGAGAGATCGGCCTAGAAGCAGAATTTTACGATAAGAAGACTCGGAAAACACCGTCTGGTACTAACCACAGCTTGAGGGTCCACTAAGCAAAGCGTCAGCGCCCAGTTTTTTCAAGCCTGTATCGACAAAGCAACTGCGGTACTCGAGCGCAAGCTAATATAGCTCGGACAGTACTTATCGGGCGAAGTGTTAAGGATTATTGAGAATTTGGATCATTCCACCTCTGCTTACCTCTGCAAGTATTTGGAGGAACTTGGGGATTTTAAGCCAATCCGTGTCGGTAACACCAAAGATACAGAGAAGTTCGCTGATATCCAAGACATCGAAGTTATCAACCTTTAAGAGGCTGGCTGACATAAGGAGTTGGGCAATGGATCGCTCTTTGATAAGCTGCAGAGGAAGATGACAGAGTCAGTGCTAGCACAGTACCATCGACGGATTTTTGAACACAAAAACCACAGTGCGTAGAAGCATTACGACAATGGGTTATACAAGAAGCAGAATTCCAGAAAGCACAAGCTGAGAGGCTTCGAGGGATATGGAGCAATTGCAGTAGATCAGTTCACTCGCGGGGAATCCAAACCAGTGGCCTAGGAAGAGCTGCCGAACATGCAAAGTCTGTGGAAATAACCACCCATTTGGTGCGACGAGTCTTAAGATATAACCGTTGAAAAGGGATGGCGGAGACCCATTACGGAATATCGTTCCCACAGTCCCGATTTTTTTCGGTTTGTAGGGACGCACAACAGTCGTACTACATTGTAAAGAAAGGAGAGGCCGGAGATTGCAAGGAACGGCAATGGGAGTGACAGCTACAATCTTCAGCCCTTAAACGTCCTCGGGATGAAACTAAAGTAGCTCCAGTAGTAGATATTACGGAGGGGGAGTCCACGCAGGTCTTACCGGAAACATCGAACATAACAGCAATGCACATGAAAGAAACTAGAGGCGAATATGTTGCAACGTGGAAAGTAACAGCAGTAATGAAAAATGGTGCAAGACAAGTGGTCGTTAATGCGCTACTGGACGATGCTAGCAGTAAGACATACATCAACAGTTTACTCAGGAGAACCGTAGAGTAACCGTTAACTTTCTAAATGGTCGAACCGACAGCTTCGAGACACAAACCTTCCAACTAAATCTTGAAAGCTTAGATGGAAAGATAGATGTAAAGATAGTAGTTTCATTGCAGAACGTGTTTCAGGGAACATTGGAGCAATCAACTGGGCAAAATACGCGAGGAAGTTGAAGCATCTAAAGGGTATTACTTTACCTTGGAACACGCCCAATCATCGACATTTTTGTCGGTATCAATCAGAGAGGGGTAATATAAGAAAACCAGTAAAAAGAGTTGCACGGTTAATGACCTTCGGATGGGCACGATCGGCGATCCAAATAGTACTGATGAGGGACGCTATCGAGCAAGTTTCGCTCTCACTTATTTTATACGTGCCGGCGATAAGAGCAGCAACTAAATTACATACTCCAAAAGGTCTTGGAGATAGAATTGCTAAGTCACAGCTTTGTGACTCTAAATGAGAAATTCGCGCTCAAGAAACTTAAGTGGTCCATCAAATTTGACAGCGGAAGGTACGAAGTCCCAGTTACTTGGAAAGACGACCGGTCAGTGTTACCAGAAACCACGAGACAGCCCTGAGACGCATGAGAAAAACAGAGAAACGCATACTCAAGGAGCCACAAGAAAGGTTGCGTAATGAAGACCCCAAAAACAGAAAAAAGCCCATTGAGTCCTGTTGCCTACCACACTTATCTGTTATGAGGCCGAACGAAGCAACGACGGAGACGAGCATTGCGTCTGACGCGTCAGCCAAGTGCAAGGGGATCTTTAAGCGACTTCGTACACAAGGCATGAAACGAGAGCTTTTCAGCGTTTTGATACGGTTCCACAAGCAAGCGATAGCGTTAGTCTGTGGCATAGCAGAGATGTATCTCCGCATAAGTCAAACGCCAGAAGATACCTAGTATAATAGACTTTTATGGAGAGCGCTCCACCAAACCAAGGTACTAGATGAATCTGAATTTAAATGAATGGCAGTCGGGATGAATTCGTCGCCGTTTCAGTCGTAGTTCGTCGTTCAAGAACATGCGAAGAAGTATCAAAAAAAAAAATTTCCACTGGCTGCGGTGACAATACCATCTCTGGGAATATTATCTTGAACTATCTCTGAACATATATGTACGGTAGCGTGGATTCAGACAATAAGACAACCATAGACTTGTACAAAACACTTTCAACGCTGTGGAATGCTGGTATGCATGCACGTAAATGGCTGTCTAATTTAGAAGAATTGTTGTGGGAGATATCAATAGCGAAAACTGGATTTAGATAAGGGCTGCCCTCTGTTCAGAAGCTCGGAGTACTATGGGTAGAGAAGGAAAACATGTTCATCTTCCGAGTGCATCAACCTCGAGATGAGTACAGATGTAAGAAGACCTAATAAAGCACAGTTTCCTGAAGAGAATAACCACATTTTTCGTGCCTTTGGGATTTTGGACGCTATATACCATTTGTGTAAAGGCTGGACCACGGGCAACGACTACCTTATTACATGAAATTTTCGCGACACGTTAATTTCGCGATTTTGAGGTTCGCATATTTTGCGACACCTTAATTTCACGATTTTGGGAAAATGTCGCATTTTGACTCACTTTAATTTGGCGTTTTTGAGTGAGACACACTTTATTTCTTTGTCAATGTTATTTAACATGTCCCTGAATTTGATCAAACAACTTAATCAATAATGTCCAAATAAACAGAAACGCATCTGAATCTGTAAATAGTAACAAGAAAGATGTTCCTACAGTGTCTACAAGGTAAGGTTTAAAGTTAGTGCTTGAATTCAAGTCCCGTTTTTTGTGGTCAATTGACGTCATTATCCATGTACGTTAAATATTCCTTTCTGCAGGCTCCAAAGAGAAAATGTTGCCGTTTAGTCTCAAAACTGATGCTGTTTAATTGTTTGCGTAAACGTCTTTGATACAGATCCATCAACAGGTGGTAGCATTGAAAACATCCTTTAAGGTTGGAGACGTTCTTTTCTGCATCCATGAAAGAAACAACTAACATGATCGATACGCAATAGCCGCGACAAATTGCTTCCCGGACAACTTAAATTTCGCGATTTTTTTTTTTAATCGCGAAATTCGCAAAATTAACGTGTCGCGAAAATTTCATGTAATAAGGTAGTTAGGAGTCGCTTAAGTTGTAACAAGAAAAGAAGGCTATTCGGTGGTTCAACAATGAACTAGAGCATTTTGTGAAAATTAAGATCGTGATGTCTACAGCCGGTAGACAGGGATGTGAAGTCCGCGAGTCTGCACGCATTCGTGGATGCTTCATCGAATGTGTATGGAGCGGTCGTGTATTACAGACATGACCACAGTGATGGAACTGTTTCGGTCCATCTAGTTGCTTCTGAATCAAGAGTTGCACCACTAACAGCCACAAGTATCCTTCATTTAGAGCTGATGCGCGCATTCTAGGATTCAGACTAAGTGCATTGATATCGAAAGCATTGAAGATTGCAACTAGTGAAATCACGGCTTGGCCGGATAACACAAAACAAAAAAACCACAGTGCGTAGAAGCATTACGACAATGGGTTATACAAGAAGCAGAATTCCAGAAAGCACAAGCTGAGAGGCTTCGAGGGATATGGAGCAATTGCAGTAGATCAGTTCACTCGCGGGGAATCCAAACCAGTGGCCTAGGAAGAGCTGCCGAACATGCAAAGTCTGTGGAAATAACCACCCATTTGGTGCGACGAGTTTTAAGGTATAACCGTTGAAAAGAGGTGACGGATAGCGGCCCAACGACGTTGTTGCTATAGATGCCAAAGAGAGACCCATTACGGAATATCATTCCCACAGTCCCGATTTTTTGGTTTGTAGGGACGCACAACAGTCGTACTACATTGTAAAGAAAGGAGAGGCCGGAGATTGCAAGGAACGGCAATGGGAGTGACAGCTACAATCTTCAGCCCTTAAACGTCGATCTGGGTGAAACTAAAGTAGCTCCAGTAGTAGATATTACGGAGGGGGAGTCCACACAGGTCTTACCGGAAACATCGAACATAACAGCAATGCACATGAAAGAAACTAGACGCGTTATGTTGCAACGAGGAAAGTGACAGCAGTAATGAAAAATGGTGCAAGACGAGTCGTCGTTAATGTGCTACTGGACGATGCTAGCAGTAAGACATACATCAACAGTTGAATCAGGAGAACCGTAGAGTAACCGTTAACTTTCTAAATGGTCGAACCGACAGCTTCGAGACACAAACCTTCCAACTTAATCTTGAAAGCTTAGATGGAAAGATAGATGTAAACATAGTAGTTTCATTGCAGAACGTGTTTCAGGGAACATTGGAGCAATCAACTGGGCAAAATACGCGAGGAAGTTGGAGCATCTAAAGGGTATTACCTTACCTTGGACCACATCCAATCATCGACATTTTTGTCGGTATCAATCAGAGAGGGGTGTTATAAGAAAATCAGTAAAAAGAGTTGCACGGTTAATGGCCTTCGGATGGACACGATCGGCGATCCAAATAGTACTGATGAGGGACGCTATCGAACAAGTTTCGCTCTCACTTATTTTATACGTGCCGGCGATAAGAGCAGCAACTAAATTACATACTCCAAAAGGCCTTGGAGACAAAATTGCTAAGTCACAGCTTTGAGACTCTAAATGAGAAATTCACGTTCGAGAAACTTAAGCGGCCCATCAAATTTGAGAGCGGGAGGTACGAAGTCCCAGTTACTTGGAAAGACGACCGGTCAGTGTTACCGGACAACTACGAGACAGCCCTGAGACGCATGAGAAAAACAGAGAAACGCATACCCAAGGAGCCAGAAGAAAGGTTGCGTAAGGAAGATCCCAAAAACAGAAAAAAGCCCATTGAGTCCTGTTGCCTACCACACTTATCTGTTATGAGGCCGAAAGAAGCAACGACGGAGACGAGCATTGCGTCTGACGCGTCAGCCAAGTGCAAGGGGATCTTTAAGCGACTTCGTACACAAGGCATCTAAGTTGAAACGAGAGCTTTTCAGCGTTTTGATACGGTTCTACAAGCAAGCGATAGCGTTAGTCTGTGGCATAGCAGAGATGTATCTCCGCATAAGTCAAACGCCAGAAGATACCTAGTATAATGGACTTTTATGGAGAGTGCTCCACCAAACCGAGGTACTAGATGAATATGAATTTAAATGAATGGCAGTCGGAATGAATTCGTCGCCGTTTCAGTCGCAGTTCGTCGTTCAAGAAAATGCAAAGAAGTATCAAAAAAAAAAAAATTTCCACTGGCTGCGGTGACAATACCATCTCTGGCAATATTATCTTTAACTATCTCTGAACATATATGTACGGTAGCGTGGATTCAGACGATAAGACAACCATAGACTTGTACAAAAATCTTTCAACGCTGTGGAATGCTGGTATGCATGCATGTAAATGGCTGTCTAATTTAGAAAAATTGTTGTGGGAGATATCAATAGCGAAAACTGGATTTAGATAAGGGCTCCCCTTCTGTTCAGAAGCTCGGAGTACTATGGGTAGAGAAGGAAAACATGTTCATCTTCCGAGTGCATCAACCTCGAGATGAGTACAGATGTAAGAAGACCTAATAAAGCACAGTTTCCTGAAGAGAATAACCACATTTTTCGTACCTTTGGGATTTTGGACGCTATATACCATTTGTGTAAAGGCTGGACCACGGGCAACGACTACCTTATTACATGAAATTTTCGCGACACGTTAATTTCGCGATTTTGAGGATCGCATATTTTGCGACACCTTAATTTCACGATTTTGCGAAAATGTCGCATTTTGACTCACTTTAATTTGGCATTTTTGAGTGAGACACAATTTATTTCTTTGTCAATGTTATTTAACATGTCCCTGAATTTGATCAAACAACTTAATCAATAATGTCCAAATAAACAGAAACGCAACTGAATCTGTAAACAGTAACAAGAAAGATGTTCCTACAGTGTCTACAAGGCAAGGTTTAAAGTTAGTGCTTGAATTCAAGTCCCGTTTTTTGTGGTCAATTAACGTCATTATCCATGTACATTAAGTATTCCTTTCTCCAGGCTCCAAAGAGAAAATGTTGCCGTTTAGTTTCAAAACTGATGCTGTTTAATTGTTTGCGTAAACGTCTTTGATACGGATCCATCAACAGGTGGTAGCATTGAAAACATCCTTTAAGGTTGGAGACGTTCTTTCCTGCATCCATGAAAGAAACAACTAACATGATCGATACGCAATAGCCGCGACAAATTGCTTCCCGGACGACTTAAATAAATCGCGAAATTCGCGAACTTAACGTGTCGCGAAAATTTCATGTAATAAGGTAGCTAGGTGTCGCTTAAGTTGTAACAAGAAAAGAAAGCTATTCGGTGGTTCAACAATGACCTAGAGCGTTTTGTGAAAATTAAGATCGTGATGTCTACAGCCGGTAGACAGGGATGTGAAGTCCGCGAGTCTGCACGCATTCGTGGATGCTTCATCGAATGTGTATGGAGCGGTCGTGTATTACAGACATGACCACAGTGATGAAACTGTTTCGGTCCATCTAGTGGCTTCTGAATCAAGAGTTGCACCACTTACAGCCACAAGTATCCTTCATTTACAGCTGATGCGCGCAATTCTAGGATTCAGACTAAGTGCATTGATATCGAAAGCATTAAAGATTGCAACTAGTGAAATCACGGCTTGGCCGGATAGCATGAACGTGTTATGGTAGATACATTGCCGAACCAACCAGGACATTTAAGCCGTTTGTTGTAAACAGAATTGGAGAAATACAGTCTCAAACAAGTCCTCGACTGTGGAGGCATTTTTCCACTGACGATGATTCAGCTGATCGTCTAACAAGAGTCTTATCAGTCGAGCGGTTAGCTAGCAAGGACACCCGGTGGGACGGACCTCTTTGTATTTACAGAGGAAAAATATCTAAATGGGCAATAGGTCGAATCATGAAACAGGAACGAAAGAGGTCAGGAAACAGCCACGCCTACAGGCTAACTGCAGCATTAAAGGGACAACGATGTTGGCTATCCAAAACCATGCTACGTAGCGGCTTGAAACGAGACACTTTTCTGCCTGGATTAGACTCATCAGAACACTGGCCTGGGTTTATCGCCTCGTACACAATTGTGTAAGTTTACGACGAGAGAAACGCATTAAGTGTGGGCTGACTACCAACGACATTGAGGACGCGCACATTCAAGTAATGAAGTCAGCACAAGCGGAATCATTTAGGGAAGAGTACAAGTGATAAAACACTTCCAGGGGGTAACCAGTTACTCGCCCTAAAACTAAGAATTGATGAAGATAGAGTAATGAGATCTGGTGCTCGTCTAGAGAATGCTGAGTATTTACCACATGACGTTAACTACCCTATTATCTTACATGAAAGAACTGAGTAACCAAGCTGATCATGCGACATTATCACAGGAAACGGGAATCACTCATTAAACATTGCTAATGTTGTCCTTTCTCGTTTTTGGTTAATGCAGAGGCGAGAATAAATCCGAGATTGTGAAGCTTAGTGCTATGAATATCGTAAGAGAAAAGCCAAACTGTCGCAACAAATCACAGCGGCTCACCCAAGAATTAGGCTTTAAACTCCACTTCTTGCGTTCGGTCGTATGCTTGTAGATTCGAAGAGCCTTTCATAACATTCCAGGGCAGAGGACAACAAATAGCTAAGGTATAACTTTGTCTGTTTACATGTATAACCACCAGAGCGGTGCATTTCAAAATGGCAATTGCACTGGACAACGATTCCTTCCTTAACCCATTTTAGAGGATAGCGAATCACAGAGGATAGCCTGAAGAAATGAATTCAGATAATGGGACTAATTTAGTGGGAGCAAATCGAGAACTGGAAGAACTTGTTGTAGAAAAGTTAGACGAAAACTTGATTAGAGTAACTACAGCTGACAAAAGAGTACAATGGCATTTCAATCCCCCTTTGACTTCAAACTTTCGAAGTTCACGCGGGTCTATAATAAAAGCGTCCAAACAAGCTATGTATGGGATTTTTGGGAATACTGATGTGACGGACGGATAACTGATAAGGGCCTTCACTGGTGCAGAAGCCATGATAAACCGGTTCACAACCTTTAACACATCAGTCAGCGAATTCTGCAGATGATGTTCCGTTAGCACTTACACGATTTTCTACGTGGACAGTCTGCGTCTGAATCTCTAGTTCAAACGGAATTCAGTCCTTAACGGCGACGGAGACGCGTTCAAGAGTTCGTCAGACACTTTTTCATACCTTTTTTTTTTACAAGGTGTGCAATACAACGTTAAAGAAAACTTCACCTCAAGACTTTAGTTTTCTTACATTAAGCTTACTTACAATATTGCGTTACATTACTGACATAAATGTTAGCAATGATATTACTTATAAGTATAAATGTACTAGCGTTGTATCACGAATGCCGTTCTCTGATTGGCTACGCTACGCCCCTTCTATTCTGTGTTAAATAGTGAGTAGCGGTTTACAACAAAATGGCGGCCACTCCATGGCGTTTTCGAAGTGTCTGCGATGAGCTGAGGATATAAATAATTTACTTGTTAAGTTTTGCACGACTAGTAGATTTATACTAAAACAATTTGATTATTCGCGCTCGGTTTCTATCGCGTGATAGCTGATTCGGGCTGCGCCTTCATCAGATAGAAATCTCGAGGTTGTAATGTTATTGTTATATATAACTTATAGTATTACTAAAATAGAAGAAAGATCCTCGCAGTTATTAAAGTAACCTATGCAGTTGCAAAAAAAAGAACAGGATTTGAACCCATGACCACTGCGATGCCGGTGCAGTGCTCTACCAACTGAGCTATCAAGCCAACTGGGAGCTGGTCAAATTGTGAGTTCGTGATATACTCGTGAAACGTGAATAAATTAATATTAATATTTGAAACATGGATATTTATTTTCGCAGCTGCTTAGATTGCGTGAAAAAAACTGCAGGGATCTTTCTTCTATTTAATCTTTAACCTGCAGTTCAAATATAGGTTTTTTTATATTTAAATGAATATATTTTGTACAGGAATGTACGTTAGATTTCCGTTGCTCCGTCGGGTCACAAATTAAAATGTTTGGAAGTCTTCAACAGACTCTCAGAAAGTTGCCGTTGATCCACAATTATATTCAGGCGGTTTTCTGACAGGTATCATGGATAAGTTTGAAAGTACACCACGTTGACAAACTTATTTATAAGATGTCTCTATTTATTGTCTTTCTAAATTGATTCTTAACAGCATCTTTGACTCCGTGGATAAACCCACCGACCACCAACAGACCAGCGGTCCCGACACCGAGTCCAGCAACTGGTAAGATTTGACTTGTAGTTTTTGAAGTATATATTACTAGATTTAGGTTTTCAAAATGTAACGTTACATTTGTCGACGACTTTCCCATAGAAACTGCGCGACGATGAGTAATTAAATATTTAAGGAAGCTAACCATTACAGTTCAGTTTAAAAATGTGCTCGCATTTCGGTGAAGAGCAGGTTCACCCGGGTCTTAATTAATGTAGTTTAAAACACACCTCTTAACGAGAAACATTATAATGCCTCCTTGGACAAACCAACAGACAACACAAAGACCACCATTCACTATCTTCTTACTACTACATTGACGGTTGGACGCATGACCTTATCATCGTTAAGCCAAGGTCACGCGTCCAACTGTCTCCTCGGGGATAAGCGTAGGCTCATTTCGCGAACAGGGTCTGGTAAAAGAGCCTAACGTCACAAATGTTTGGAAAACTTCAATACATTCGCAGGAAGTGTTCGTTCTCCTTTCAAAATAATTGGAACTACTGGAAAATACTAAAAAGAATGCACTGGTTATTGAGAGTCCCTCGATGAGTTTTTGATATTTATAGGAAATAATTATCCAACCTTTGACTGATCGCTCCGATTGTTCCTGATAATGAGGATTATAAAACATTTATACCTGTCAACAACTGCAACATTCAAATTGCGCGACCATCCGCAATGAAATATCACGCCATTTTCTGACAGACAACATGGATCAGTTTGGAAGTTCCCTTTTTCCAGACCCCAGAACCGGAGTTTTATTCACCCATCACTGTTAACACAGTACTGTTACATTAGGTAGATATTTAGGTGCAGGAGAACTCAGCAATCTATACTAAGCGTTTCCGGGGGAGATCCCCTATAAAAGTGTCGTTACTGTTACACCACCTTGAAGTACACCACCTTTACAAACTGGCTTACAAGTTGCCTCTATTTATTTCCTCTTTAAATTGATTCTTAATAGCCACTTTGACTCCGTCGACAAACCTACCGACCACAAACAGACCAGCGTCCCCGACACCGAGTCAAGCACCACGTAAGATATGACTTGTATGTTTGAAGTATATATTACTCCAATTAGGTTTTTAATCTCACGTTACACTTGTGACAACTGTCGCATACAAATTGCTCGACGATAAGGAATTGAAAATTAGGGAGCTTATTATTACCGGTCAGTTTAAAAATGCATTAATTCTGTTAAAAACGGGTTCACCTAGGTCTCCCTTGATGCAGTTTATAAATACAACTCGCCCTTGGGCAAACCCACCGACAACACAAAGACCACCATTGACTAACTTCTTACTACTACATTAACTAGTAGGCGACTGCATTTCTCTTTCTTCTCTAAGTATACATTGTTAATAAAATTTTGGAAAATTTAATCTCCCAACGCCTTCAAGTCTACAGAATAAAGGGTTTTAATCGGCGTAATTTATTTAGTGGATATTTTTGTAAACTTGGTGGAGAAGTAAGTTTATTAAAGCTGGTTTCTTATTGTATTTGGTTGTGGTAATCATTTGTCACTTTCTAAAAATTGATTCTGCTAGCCAAGTAAATGCATTTTTTGTAAAACTTTGATACCATCTTATGTGAATGGAGTCTCCGCCATTTTCGATGCCATCGAAATTATTAATATTGCATGGTGAACCGAAACTTATTGCCTTACTGTAAGATGTGTTTGTGAAAGTATGTTTCATTATCTTTAGTAGTTTTACAGTGATTTCGTTCATTTCAACATGCTCCGTATTAATTATAATAGCCAAACTCTCGCATATAAACAAAAACAAAGGTGTGGCTGACTATGGCCCTTTAAAGAGTGTTGCTTAAATACTTCAAAGTCAGATTGTCTTGGCAATATTATTAAACGAGGCTTCCGAATGACTTGCTGAAGTAAAACACATGGAAGAAATGTGTATTATTTCTTTACTTGCAAGTTTCCACTAACAAAAAGTCTACTTCAGGCAGCCCCCATTAATACTAACAGTATGCTAAGCTCACGCAATTAATGTGTACTTAAACCACTCCTCCACCATTTTTTTCTCCTACAAAAATTCACATGTTTTGTAGATCTCTCTGCAGAAGTATGTTTTTTTATGACTCGGCAAAATCTTCGCCATTTTGTGCCATATTGAAATAAGGGAAATCGTCTTAAATCATTATCATTTTCTTACACGACCGAGTTTTAAGGGTCTAGTGGCTGCTGACATCACTTTGAGAACACGGCAACATTATGCACACTCCACATGTTTCTTTTAGAAAATTAGATTAACCGTATGTAAATGGGAGGGGGGGGGGGATTCTCTCCACGGCGATTTTGAACCATAATAAGTTTTTTTTTAATATATATTCGCGTTAACGCCATGAAACTTCGGGGCGTTTTCAGAAATTTAACTACAAAACGTTTATGTGGTCGTTTAGTGTTCATTGACTTTAATGTTGCCATGGCAACCAAATTTTGACAGGCAGTTCTTTTTCAGGAAATGAGAAATCCCTTTTTGAAATGAAAAAAAATTCTTTTCTTAATACAACTTTTTCTTTTTTTTTTCTTTTAGCTAAAATTAGTGTTCCTTTAATGGCTTTGATTAGTTTTCACTCAATTTTGGTGCTTTCCTGAAGTTTTGGGGAAATCCCGAAATCCAAGAGGGCGGATCCATTTGGTAATAATGACGCTGTCTCCACGCTCTTTTTTTGCGAGAGCAAGTTAGCTTCCGGAGAAAAAATTTTTGGAAATAACAAAACTGTGCAAATTGTGCTCCTCATTAGTAATAGATATAGTCTCTTAACAAACGTTAAGAAAAATAGTCTTTTGTGTTTGGTAGAATTATACAGAGCTTTGAAACTTGTGTGGGTTTACAAACACGAGAGCCGTGCGGTGTGGCCAAGAAACCAATTTTTTAAAAATTTTACTTTTTTTCGAATATTGATAGTAGCGAAAGCGATTAAACTGTCTATGTAAAGCTTTTATTTTAGTTCTAAAATTTACCACAAGTGATCATGAACGGGTGATATAGACAAACGTGAGGCTTCTTTAAACTTACTTTTCAAGACAGGCTGCTCTAACTTTAACTTGCTATCCGTCGCTCTCTTTCACGCTCAACTTTGCTTAATCGTTTCCACTTTTTTGTTTTCTTTGTTCTCTTACTTTCTCCTCTTTCCACGTTTGTCAACATATCCAACAAATACATATAAATAGACTTTGTATTTGTGTTCATTAGCATTTCAGTTGTAAATGCAGCTCGCCATAAAACTTCCCGCAAAACAAACACGGGCACATTATAGCAAGGTGGGATTGCGTACGGACGGTCAGACGAAAAGTGACGTCATAACCAAACATGGTTTCCCAAATTTTCTAAGCTATGGGGTTCCGGTATGAAAATTAGTTTGGGAGAAAAAGGAAACTAGGAGTTAGGAGCACTTTAACTTTAAGTAGAAGGAAATCAGAACCTCATTTGCTGATTCGTAGTCCTTCGTGTGAAAAATAAATGAACTGTGCTAAAACAGGTGTTTCTCTGTAAAATATTGTATTTCTGATATATAATTAAAGTAGAAGAACAAAAAGCGTATGACAATGCTTAGATTTTAATTTAGCAGTGCCAACGTACCAAAACTAAACACTAATTAATTTATAAGCGTTGCGCTGGTTTTTGCAGAGTTTAATACATTAAAATGGGAATTGTAGTGACTATTTTTTTAATTTACTGAAAAGGAGAGCACTCAGCTTTTCTCTTTCCTCAAACCTTAATAAAATAATTATTTAAACATAATTGTGTTCCTAATCCAACAGGATGTGATGTGCGAGTAATCATTTTGAAATAGTATTTTTTTTATTTTACTCAGTTTTTCTCTTCCCTTTAACCTTAATATAATGCTTATTTAAAAAATAAATGTCTACGTAATTCAACAGGATGTGGTGAGGTTGTCAACAACGTACTGAAAAGTCCCGGATATCCAAGTAACTATCCAAACAACATGGACTGTGTTTATCGAGTTTATATTCCACTTGGCCTGGCTGTAAAGATTTACTTTTCCAAATTTAGCCTGGAGAGTCATTCATCTTGCAGGTACAATTCTATTGAATGAGTGTTTAGAGTATACATTGCTTTACCTTCATTGCATGATAATGGGTGGTATTGATTGTTCTCTACATTTGCTGTGATTGATAAATTGTATACACTACTGAAAAAGAAGTTTGTGAGACAACCCAAAGAACAAAGTTACCTGTTAGTCTCATTACACTAAAATTAGCTATTTTTATCTAAAGACTCATTCAACTGTTGTTTGTTTGTTTCTGTTGTTTTAATCTGCATATAAGAATCAAATTTATAACTAGACTGCATTGTCAATTATTCTCATGACACACATGTGAAAAACTGGTCTTGCATGTATGTGATCTGTGTTTGTTTTGTTCTTCGCGTCTTTCTGTACTTCAAGCTTGCCTGATTATCGGGTGTTCTTGTACTTTTGATTTTTTATTCTACAAAATGGATAAATAAGCTATGTGTAAGATTTGTTTGTCTGAGTCGTTGTATTTGCGTTATTTATTATTATGCCATGTATCACTTAAGCAATGTCTTGAGTAACCTTGTAGACTAGTCATTATATAGTTTAATGGAAGTTATTGTAAGGCTTGCAGTACTTTAATGTATACATGTTGACTTATTTTTTAATAATTGACCGTATTCTTTCAACTCAGTAAACATGAAATAATGCCTGTGATTTTGTCTCATCTTATCTTGTCAAGTTGTGTTAGCTCACGTCATTCAAGCTTATGTTATCTCATCATAAATGAACTAAAAGAATACGTCTTTCTTGTTTGCAGCTTTGACTACTTGAGGATTTCCAATGATAACAACTATACCGTGGGTACATACTGTGGGGCGCAGTCTGGACGGAATATCATTGTCACTGGACGCTTTGCTGTAATGACCTTTCACTCAGACGGCAGTCTTGAAGACAGTGGATACAAGTTAGTTTTCTCCTTTGTTCCGGGTAAGTACAAAGAGTCGAACGAAATTTTATTGCAGAAATAGTCTCCAAAGTAAATATCAATTTGCTTCTTTATTTTTTACTAATTTTCGTCCTTTCCTAACAGAGAGATTGTTTGTTAAGTTCAATTATAATTTGTCGATTAATATCTAGGCTTTCTTAATGAACAAAAAGCACGCCACGTGGTACAAAATCGGTTAAGGTTATTTATTACAGTAAAACCCTATTAACCTGTGTACACCAATGGGGCATGATAAAAAGTCGGCATTATTAAGGTGTCCGTATTAAGCAGGCTCTTAAAATAAACTCTACGAACACAACTTTTTATCTCAGCAGTATTTTTTTTCTCGATACAAAGATTAAGACATACAATTTTTAAAAAGTAAACGAAGTTTTGACTGGCAGTTTTTACGCCGTATTTTGGCGCTTTCCTGAAGTAATGATAATGAACGAGTATGCTCTTTTTTGAAATGATCAGTATAACCTTAGAAAATTAACATTTTATACTGTTTATTGAGTGGTCTTTAATGACCTTTGGATACATTTCGAGGATATAACTTGGCAACCTTTGTCTGATCGTCCCTGATTGTTCCTGACAGGTTTACAAAACATTCGTTCATATTTGTAAACAACTGCCACACATAAATTGCTCGTCCATCCGTTACTAGATACCAGGAGATTTCTCATTTATTGAGCTAACAAGTAATACCGATGGGTTGGAAAGTGCATCTTGAAAAACTGTTTTACATAATATATATCTAGCTATTTCGTTTTCTAATTGATTCTTGACAGGAAACACCACTTTGCCTCCCACAAGTCAAGCATCAGGTAATAGATGACTTGAATTTTTTTTAAATATATATTACTAGATTTAGGTTTTTAATCTAACATTAGACTTATCAACAGCTTTTACATAGAAACTGCGCGACGAGAAGGAATTGAAGATTAGGGAGATTGTTATTACAGTTTAGTTTAAAAATGTACTATTTCAGTGTAAACAGGGCCACCTAAGTCTCCAGTAATCAAGTTTGTAAAAAAAAAAAAAAATCCCTTCACACGAAACGTTACAATGCCTAATTGGACAAACCCACAAACAACGCAGAGACCCTGCTTATCTCTGCCCAGTGTCCATCTCAAGGTAATAGCTGACAGTATTTCTTCAGTGATGCTATAATAGTATACATTCTCAATAAAATTATTGAAAAATTAACCTTCCTACGCTTTCATGTTTGTGGAACAAATGGGTTTTTAATCGGCGCAATGAGGCGAGTGGACGTTGATGTAAACTTGTCGGAGAATAAAGGTTCCAAAAGCTGTTTTCTTATTGTATTTGGTTGCGCTGATCAGCATTCTATTGTCACTCTCTAAAAATTGGTTCTGCTAGCTAAGTACATGCAATTTATCACTAGGTCTTGATGACTTGATGACACCTTGTGCAAATAGAGGATATTAAGATGCGTGGCTTAAATACTTGAAATTAAAATTTTCCTGTCAATACTGAACGTCAAACGAGGCTTCCATATGACTTGTTGTCTCTTTACTTGCAAGTTTCCGCTTGTCACAAAAAAATCTACTTGCAGCTCCCATTGATACTAACAATATGCCAACCTCGACCAATAAAAGTGCACCTAGCCCCCCAAATGTTTTTCTCTCAAAACAATCCTCAGACTTTAGTGAGTACCTCTGCAAAACATTTTTTTATTTGGTTAAGTCTTTGTTTCAGTAAAGTCTACGAGTCCTTCCACGTTTGAAACAAGAATGATCAGTGATGAGGGTTAGAATATTAGATCAGAAAATATTTTGACCCGGTTGTGTTGCAATAAACGCATGGATGCGTGATTGCCGCTTTTAGGAGCCAGTTAAAGTGATCGTATGCAAAATGTCTTCTAGTTGGCTTTTAACCGCTTTGTTTGCTTTGTGATTGTTTACGAGATTGAAGGAATTTTCGCGCGGACAAGGATGTCCTTGACGGATTTTTTCTTCCTGTACGACAAAATCGGTGGCTGGTTTAAGATTTTTTGTACCTTAGGTTGCTGTTGAATGATGCGCCAGTGTTTCATAAGAATCTTTTTGAGATTTGGTGTGGCCGGATTTAAGGTAGTAACAAACGGTACAATCTCTTTTGTTTGTGTGGTTTTCTTGCAAAGAGCCTCTTTTCTGTTGGCGAACTTAAGGTCAGTCAGTGTTTCTTGAACGAGCGTCCTCTTTTACAGAGTCTGTGTTCAAAGTCTCGTTTGTTTTTTACAAAAGTTTTCTCTGACTTAGAAAGTTCTTAAAACACTTAATGCTTCTCCTTATATAAACCCCTTTTTACACTTTAAAGTGTGGCAAGATGAGAAGTGAGTATATTGAAAAGTTTCGGTAGGCTTGAAATGCGTTTGCAAGTCAAGGGTTCTATGACTTGAAAGACGAGGTCCTTTGAAAAGCCTCAGTGTCAAGAAAAACAGCGCGTTCAGATGACATTTCACAAGTGAACTTGATTGTAGGGTGGAACGTGTTAGCAAGGTTAACATAATTGGAAACTTCTCGCATTGAAATGTTTCGCAGTGAAAATATGTCATCAATAAATCGTTTTAAAACGAAAGGTTTAGAGAGGCTAGCCATTAGCAGTCGTTTTTCTTGCTCTGCCACAAAAATAACAGAGAAAGCAACTGCTGTCTTAGTTCCCATGGCGACGCCATGTGTTTTTATCAAGTGTCTTTCGTTAAACTTGAAAGAATTCTCTTCGAGTATGAGCCGTAAAAGTTCCCGTTTGTGGGAATTTTTGTAAATCGTGCTCATAGTGGTTTTCGTGTTGGCGACATATAACGGCCATCCCTTCTGTTTGAGGAATGTTTGTGTTAAGGGAACTTACATCAAGGTGCCTAAAACCACATCATCTGAGATTTGCGCGTTTTCGATGAAGTTTATAAAATCGGTTGTGTCTTTTAGACTTGACTCTTATTTTAAGCGATCGTTTGTATTACTGAGTCGACGAAACTAGAAATACGTCCCCGGTAGGGCCACTGCTACCAGAAACGATAGGTTTGTCGACCGGTATTTTCTTGTGGATTTTTGTCAGCGTGTAAAATTCTGGTATGCGGTGCTGTTTAAGACCGATTGTTAACCATTTGTGAGTCATTATGTCAATATTACCCGAACGGAATAGTTTGTCCACTATCCGATTCACTATTAGGGCAGTCTCCAGCAAAATAGGAGTTTCGAGAGGCTTGTAGACGTTATCATCAGATAATTGTTGTAAGCCTTCTTTAATTTTTTGTATGGTATCCATAATGACCGTAGTCTTTCCTTTGTTAGCTTTTTTTGAGATTTTCGCTGTTTCGTTTAAGCAAGAGAGGATGAAGGTGGTTTAAGTGAGTCGATGGCTGTTCTCACGCTTGCCGAAATATTGTCTAAAAGAGTGCGGAAAACTACTGAAGCAAGTTCCAAGGTTTGTTTCTTGCAAGTAATCTTCAAGGGCAACGGAGTTTTGGATAAGTGGTTGCCATGTGGATTTAACATAGAAGGGAGGTGCAGAGTGAGTTTCCTTTTGCTTGCGAACATATATTTCAAACGCATTGTTCTGGCAAAATTATTGAAATCCTTTAATGAGGATTTATCGGAGCTAGGAACAGGAGGAATGGGTATAAATTTAAGATCCCTAGAAACGAGTTTAACCTCGTCATTAGAGAGAGCTTTATTCGAAAAAATTTTTATGCCTGGTTTAAACACGGAAAATCGCGCAAAGTCACCCCCATGTTGGTTCATGATCGAAATTTTAAAGAGCAAGGCTCTAGTGGCTGCTGTGATGTCACTTTGAGAAACGACAACACTACCGACACTTTACTTGTTTCGTTTAGAAAGTTAGAATAACAGTGGTCTAAATATGCGGGTCAGATGTGTTGTAAAGGTTGAAGTAAGGTTAGAAAACTTGCAGGAAGGAATAACGCTCAATAGGATCAAGATAGGATATATTTTTAAGGCGATAAACGTCCAAAGGCGAAGACACCGGGATCGACTTTGTTAGGAAGATGCGCGATTGATCTAATATATCAAACACGAGGAAGAGTGTTTCCCCCGATTTCCAAACACCGAGAAGTAGGTTAGAAAAACGAGGCGCAGCCTAGATTTTTTATTCAAATTAGAAGCAAAAGTTCACAAAATTTTATGATAATTAAGATCACATTTCTAAACCTCCTTCAGGGTAGTGATTTTTTGTTTAGGCTTGATGAATTATTAATGAGTCTAAGAAGGAAGTCATCGAAGAGTTTCCAAATAAGCTCAAAGTATTGTTTCTCCGACGATTTTGTATGTAATTAAACATGTACAAACGGTCAAGAATTATAAGAGGTATAACTCGGTAAGACGGCTTGCCAGTTGCTGTCGGGAGTAAGAAGGTTGTCCAATACTCACCACTCGTTGGTTTGGCGTTACGCATTTAGAACGATTTATATACATTGTGTGTAGCGCATTTGTGTCGTTACGCATTTAGAACGAAGAATATACATTGTGTGTAGGGCATTTGTGTCGTTACGCATTTAGAACGAAGAATATACATTGTGTGTAGCGGGTTTGTGGCGTCACGTATTTAGAACAAAGAATATACATTGTGTGCAGCGCATTTGTGGCGTCACGCATTTAAAACAAAGAATCTACATTGTGTGAAGCCCATTTGTGGCGTCACGTAATTAGAACAAAGAATATACATTGTGTGTAGCGCATTTGTGGTGTCACGTATTAAGAACGAGAAATATACATTGTGCGTAGCGTGTTTGTGGCGTTACGCATTTAGAACGAAGAATATACATTGTAGGTAGCGCATTAGTGGCGTCACGTATTTAGAACAAAGAATATACATTATGTGTAGCGCATTTGTGGCGTTACGCATTTAGAACGAAGAATATACATTGTGTGTAGCGCATTAGTGTCGTCAAGTATTTAAAACGAATAATATATGTTGTGTGTAGCACATTTGTAGCGTCACGTATTTAGAACAAGGAATATACATTATTGTAGCGCATTTGTGTCGTTACGCATTTAGAACGAAGAATATATGTTGTGTGTAGCGCATTTGTGTCGTTACGTATTTAGAACGAAGAATATACCTTGTGTGTAGCGCATTTGTGTCGTTACGCATTTAGAACGAAGAATATACATTGTGTGTAGCGCATTTGTGTCGTTACGTATTTAAAACGAAGAATATACATTGTGTGTAGCGCATTTGTGTCGTTTCGCATTTAGAACCAGGAATATACATTGTGTGTAGCGCTTTTGTGTCGTTACGTATTAAGAACGAAGAATATACATTGTGTATAGCGCATTAGTGGTGTCACGTATTTAGAACGAAGAATATACATTGTGTGTAGCGCATTAGTGGTGTCACGTAATTAGAACTAAGAATATACATTGTGTGTAGCCCATTTGTGTCGTTACGCATTTAGAACGAAGAATGTACATTGTGTTTAGCGCATTTGTGTCGTCACGCATTTAGAACGAAGAATATATGTTGTGTGTAGCACATTTGTAGCGTCACGTATTTAGAACAAGGAATATACATTATTGTAGCCCATTTGTGTCGTTACGCATTTAGAACGAAGAATATATGTTGTGTGTAGCGCATTTGTGTCGTTACGTATTTAGAACGAAGAATATACCTTGTGTGTAGCGCATTTGTGTCGTTACGCATTTAGAACGAAGAATATACATTGTGTGTAGCGCATTTGTGTCGTTACGTATTTAAAACGAAGAATATACATTGTGTGTAGCGCATTTGTGTCGTTTCGCATTTAGAACCAGGAATATACATTGTGTGTAGCGCTTTTGTGTCGTTACGTATTAAGAACGAAGAATATACATTGTGTATAGCGCATTAGTGGTGTCACGTATTTAGAACGAAGAATATACATTGTGTGTAGCGCATTAGTGGTGTCACGTAATTAGAACTAAGAATATACATTGTGTGTAGCCCATTTGTGTCGTTACGCATTTAGAACGAAGAATGTACATTGTGTTTAGCGCATTTGTGTCGTCACGCATTTAGAACGAAGAATATATGTTGTGTGTAGCACATTTGTAGCGTCACGTATTTAGAACAAGGAATATACATTATTGTAGCCCATTTGTGTCGTTACGCATTTAGAACGAAGAATATACATTGTGTGTAGCGCATTTGTGTCGTTACGTATTTAAAACGAAGAATATACATTGTGTGTAGCCCATTTGTGTCGTTACGCATTTAGAACGAAGAATGTACATTGTGTTTAGCGCATTTGTGTCGTCACGCATTTAGAACGAAGAATATATGTTGTGTGTAGCATATTTGTTGCGTCACTTATTTAAAACAAGGAATATACATTATGTGTATGCGCATTACTGGCGTTACGTATTTAGAACGAAGAATATACGTTGTGTGTAGCGCATTTGTGTTGTTACGCATTTAGAACGAAGAATATACATTGTGCGTAGCGCATTTGTGTCGTTACGCATTTAGAACGAAGACTATACATTGTATATAGCGCATTTGTCTCGTTACACATTTAGAACGAAGAATATACATTGTGTGTAGCGCATTTTTGGCGTCACGCGTTTAGCAGGAAGAATATACATTATGTGTAGCGCATTTGGGGCTCAACGCATTTAGAACGAAGAATATACATTGTGTTTAGTGGATTTTCGGCGTCACGTATTTAGAACGAAGAATATACATTGTGTGTGGCGCATTTGTGGTCTCGGGCATTTAGAACGAAGAGTACACATTGTGTGTAGCGCATTTGTGGCGTCACTTATTTAGAACGAAGAATATACATTGTGTTTTTGGCGTCACGTATTTAGAACGAAAAATATACATTGTGTTTGTAGCGTTTACGCATTTAGAACGAAGAAAATACATTGTACATTGTGTGTAGTGCATTTGTGGCGTTACGCATTAAGAACGAAGAATATACATTGTGTGTAGCGCATTTGTGGTGTTACGCAATTAGAACGAAGAATATACATGGTGTGTGGCGCATTTGTGGCCTCGCGCATTTAACACGACGAGTATACATTGTGTGTAGCGCATTTGTGGTGTTACGCATTTAGAACGAAGAATATACATTGTGGGTAGCGCATTTGTGCCGCCACGTATTTAGAACGAAGGATATACATCGTGTGTCTCGTGTTTGTGCCGTTACGCATTTAGATTGAAGAATATACATTGTGTGTAGCGTGTTTGTGGTCTCGCGCATTTAGAACGAAGAATATACATAATATGTAGCGCATTTGTGGCGTTACGCATTTAGAACGAAGAATATACATTGTGTTTGGCGCATTTGTGGTCTCGCGCATTTGGAACGAAGAATATACATAGTGTGTCGTGTGTTTGTGGCCTAACGCTTATATAGCTTCGATAGCAGGCGATAAATGACCCCCGAGTGATCGACAATCTTACAGTTTACAATAGCGTTAGCATTTTCGTAGCGTACGCATTTTCGTAACGAAGCGACGCCACAATTTCAGCCTCGTCATCGCTAGATTCTCTCGAGGTTTGTGATGATCTCTATGTTAATAAACGGGATAAATCCTGACCGGGTTCCATTTTCTATAATCGAGAAAAGTGATTTCTATGTTGTCTGAATCAACGTTCGCCTCTAAATTTGATGACGTGGGTTGACATTGTCAATTTCAGTAGAATTCTGTGGCTAAAGAGCCTGAATCGACCGGTGTTTGTTACAGAGAGCATTTGACTGTTGGAAAGTAAAGAGAGCTTTCTGCTAAATTGCTTGAGCGTCGTTATTGATTTTACGTCACAACTTGGTCCCTCCCAGATCCCCTTATGCGGTCGTGAACCATTTGGAACTCGACTTTAAAGAGGATAAAAGAGCAAAGATTTCACCAAATCATTTTTTTTTCGCAGAGATACTAACCAAAATATGAAGATTTGTTTCAGAGAAAACAAAATTTTAGGAATTAGGAGCACTTTAAGTTTAAATAGAAGGAAATCAGAACCTCATTTGCTGATTCGCAGTCCTTCATGTAAAAAAAATGATGAATTGTACCAAATCGAGTGTTTCTCTGTAAAATATTCCATTTCTGAGATATAATTAAAGCAGAAGAACAAATAACGTATCACAACGCTTAGATTTTAATTTAGCAGTGCCACCGTACCAAAGCTATTTACCAATTAATTTATTCTCGTTGTGCTGATTTTTGCAGAGTTTAATATATTTATTACACCCATTTTGAAATCACTGGTGATCCTTGCAATCTGATTGGCTCTCAACAGTGCGATTTATTCCCAAATTGCACCATTTTTTGCTCTAAATCGCATCCTTTCTTTAGCCCATCAAAATCGAAATGAAGTAACAAAAATAGAATGCTAATATTGACAATGATACTCTGTGATTTTAAAAAGGTGTAATAAAGTGGTAATTGAACTTTGTATCGTGCAATTTTGGTCTGAAATCATACTTGTGATTTCAAATCAAACTAGCACTGCGCGCTCGTTTGATTTTGAAATCACGCGTATGATTTCAGACCAAATCGCACTCCACTCAGTTCAATTACCATTACTAAAATGGGATTTAATGTAACTCATTTTTTGAATTTACTGAAAAGGAGAGCAATCGTTTTTAGTTAAAAAAAATATATATATATATATTTATCCCAGCTTTTCTCTTTCCCTTAACCCTAATTTAATTCCGGCTTCTTTAAAAAATAAATGTGTCCGTAATCCAACAGGATGTGATGTGTAAGTAATCATTTCGAAATATATATATATTTTAAATTCTATTTCACTCAGTTTTTCTCTTCCCTTTAACCTAAATATAATACGCTATTTAAAACTAAATGTCTACGTAATCCAACAGGATGTAGTGCCGTTGTCAACAACGTACTGAAAAGTCCCGGATATCCAAAGGACTATTCAAACAACATGGACTGTGTTTATCGAGTTTACATTCCACATGGTCTGGCTTTGAAGATTTACTTTTCCCTTTTTATCCTGGAGGATGGTTCATCGTGCAGGTACGAAATTATCGAATCAGTATTTGCAGTATACATTGCTTAAAGTACCCCTAATCCCTAAATTTGTTTTTGCATTATGACAAAATGTAAACGACTTGGGGATGATTAAAACAAAACTTAAGAAAATTCATAAAATCCTCCCATTGCTGTGGACGTTTAAAGTCGCGATGTTCTCGCTCACTACCGCGCTGCGAGAGGTCTGAGTCCTAACAAACTGATGATATCAGCCGGGGAACCGAGTTTTTCTTCATTGGTGATGATTTTCCCATGCAAAAAGTCCACGTTTGTTCTGTTTTAATACTTATCACGAGTAAGAAATGTCAGGAAGTAGTTCAATTTCTTAGGGTTCAATCGATTCAGAGGCCGCAGAGACCAATGATAACTACGAGTTGAGTCGCTTGAGAGACGACTGAATGGCACTGAATGAGTGGATTCTTCTGGGTAGTTTGCACTCGTATCGGACATCCTAAGATCAAAGGCAAATTCCCCACGTGCGGGGCGGAAGTTTTATAACTTTCCCCATATCTTTAACTTATGCAGTGATGGGTGAGTTCCTTGTGAATGGGTCCCCTGATGTAAACTACTTGTATATTGGTTACAATTTGGTACGTTTGGTTTCTTCCGTTACATTTCGAAGTAGTTTTTGGTTTGGCGTTTCATCCGTATAGGTTAAATTT
Source organism: Pavona decussata (assembly GCF_977016875.1). Taxonomy (NCBI): domain Eukaryota; kingdom Metazoa; phylum Cnidaria; class Anthozoa; order Scleractinia; family Agariciidae; genus Pavona; species Pavona decussata. The sequence goes on along the minus strand of NW_028145488.1, from coordinate 197,517 downwards.
TTAGCTTGGGTATTCGTTATTTATAGACAAGTAAAGATAAACGATAAAAAGGAACAACGTTTCGGGGTCGTCATGACGCCATTATCAAGTTCGAAGTGATAGAAATAATTGAAGTCAATGTCAATTATTCCTATCACTTCGAACTTGATAATGGCGTCATGACGACCCCGAAACGTGGTTCCTTTTTATCGTTTATCTTTACTTGTCTATGTATAACCAAACCTTTACTTATTCGTTATTTTCCACCCATTTTAGCGTCCCGACGGATTTCTGAGCAATTTCATAGTTTTGTCACTGTACCATTTTCGAATGGGTTTCCGCTGGGTGCTTGTGGTTTAGGGAAGGGTTAACAAAGCCAAAGCTGCTTCTCCACATTTTGTCCTCCTTTTCACCGTGGAGCGCTCTTAGCCTTGTCTGTGCCATGATGAAGGGTTTTTAAACCTGTGGATAGGAGACCTTCACTTTAGGCTTGATCCTCTTGTAGACTTGCCCAGATATTAACTTCCTGGGCATTGTCAAACGTCATTCAGTGCCAAAAGTGGCATCGGTACGTACTTCCCCATTCGTCGTCGCGTAATTATTTTAGCCTTGAATGGGATGGTGTTGCTTGGTGTTTTGTACCCTTCCATTTGGTTGGAAGGAGAGCGCGTCCCCTAGCAGAGTGCTTGCTGGGGCCATTAATTTATTGGTATTAGTAAATCGCAATGTGTTCCTTCAAAAGTGTTAATTTTCTTAGGTTTCTTTGTGATTCCTTTCGCCAAACCTGCATTCTACCGGATAATAGGCTCAAGCTTAAGACCCTTCGGGTGGAGATTTTGTCTTCCCGTTATATTGATGCTAAAATGCTTCAGATATTCACAGTGAAGGTGATTTCGTTTGGTTTGGCTATTCTCGGTTGTAAGCTGTTTATCCGGGAAAAATTTAAGGTAGTCTCCTAACTTTGTTGTTCTTCAAATCCGTTTCTCTATGTTGAAGGAAGTATCCGCTCGGGGATTTTGTACTGATGTTTCCTAGACAGCCAGTGGGATTGCTTGCCTTTGGCACTCTGAACAGCATGTTTTTCAGTTTTTCTTTTCTCTGACCCGTCTACACGCACTTGGGGCTCAGTCCACATAGCTCCTTACAAAGTGGGCAGAAGTTTGTCTCTAGGGATTATTTTCTCTCAGAGTCAGCTGGCGATATAAATCACTTGGAGTCAAGGGCTTTGTTGAATGCTCTTATTGCATCTAAGTATGGGTTGTCAAATTCTCGGGTTGATATTCATGTTTTTAATCGACTCCGTAACTGTGCATTAGTCGGCAACTATTGCAAAATTCTGCATTCATGGAGGTTGTAAAAGAGATATTCTGTTGTAGTCGGCACCGAAATTTCAGTATCCAGATTTTTTACCTGTCATCGGAACAAAATGCAGCTATTGAGCCTCACAGAGATGTTCTGACCTGGACTGCTTGCTTTCTTACAAAGTGTGGCTATACTTAGAACGCATTTTTCGCCCCCCCCGTAGATTCGATTTGATATCCCTCGATACGAATTGCAAGAGAAACGGGAGAGGGAATCCTCTACCTCGCTATACGCTCTGATTAGAGGGGGTAAACTATTTCGCTAATCCCATGCCTGCTGAATAAAATATTTATGTATTCCCGACTTTCGATCAGGATTTCCACGGTGCATTCACGCTCGAATATCTCGTCCCGGATATTCGCCCTAGGCCATTCTGGTGGGCAACCCTCAGGACCCTGGTGATTAGCTAATTAGTATTGGTCAGGAAGGGTTCGGTTTTGCTGTTGTTTTCTCCTCCAGGCGATCTCAAGAATGGGTCCCGCGTTCTCTGCAATGGGACCTCTGGGCGTTCCACAAGTATTGTTAGAGGCCGAGACTTTGTGCATGTTCAACGACGTCCTTTTATTCCTGCGTTCCAGGACCTTAGAAATCTGCCTGACGATGCCCAGCTTGTTAAAATCCAAATGACTTTGATGCTTGCTTTTGAGAAGCTTGTTGTTCGCGCACAAATCCTAAACAGACCCCTATACTTGTTAAGTGTGTGGACCATGCAGTCATATCCATGCGTTTCCGATAGTTTTCTCCTCTGTCTGGAGGCAAGCCCTATCAGCTACACTGAGACGTCCGCCCTTGAACAGCTGCTCCCGTATTTCTTGGCCCCCCTGTCGCCTCCGGAATGCGTTTTTTCCTGTGCATTAGGCAATATAATCAGGTTCCTAATAACTAAGAACAAATCATGCAGAACTGTAGTTCACCGTCCATCGTTGTTCTGAAGTTGTCCACTTTGTTTAGCTGCGGGGTCGTTAGATGCTTTGCTAGGAATTCTTAAACTATTTTTAACAATATTGGGCGTCTTCATGACTCTAAGGATTATATCAAATTTATTCGAGAGAAAAAAGCCAGAGGGGAGATTATGCCTTCACAGGCACTGCTTTTAATTTTCGTAAACGTTTTCCCTTCTTGTTAGTTTTCTCTGGTGTTATATAGAGAGCAGTGACCATCTTCTCGTAATTCATAAGTTAATTTATAGTTTGGGACGTTGTCTTCATCCTTGTCAATTTTTCCATAGGGGATCGTGCTTTGCCTTGTGCCCAATCTAGTAGGATCGTAAGGTATTCAGCCTTGACCAATTCTTAACGGGACAATACTCCTAGTCTATTCGTTTGGGAACTGTTACGGGAACATTCAGTTTCCTGGGTGGGATACTATATACCTGTTTGTAAGTTGTTGAATATTAAGCTGGGAGATGGATATTTATTTAGAGCTACCGACTGCGGTAGGACTGAGAGTCAGAAACCTTTCATTGGTTCTGCTATTCATAACCGTTTGTGGAAATACTTCACAGAAGCTAAGATAAGTTGTGGAGAGACCCCTCAAAGCTTTAAGCTGGGCCTCTTAATTAAATGGTCTTAATATGCTAGATTGCTCGAGGGGTTGAGATATCTCGCTCTTTAGCATGGCGCTTTGACGATGGACTTTTCCAATGTAGTGTCGGGAAACTCGGGGAAACTAAGCTCGGTAACTCGCTTAGCAAGTGGGAACGGAATCTCGTCACAAATTCCTGGTACCTCCGAAACTGCTACAAATAGACTCGAAGAACAGCAATGACCAACACAAAAATGGAGCCACACAGTTGAATCACAACTCACAAAATCAACCCATTAATACGAGCAGGACAGTTTCAAACAAAAGGAATAATTGGCGTTCTGAGAACGTTTACATCGACGTGAAAGCTCATCAAGCTAGTAAAACTCTTATCCTATTGTAAAAACCAACTCTATTCAAAACGACTGCGAAAAAACAGCAGCCAGAACTACAGTTAAAAAACTCGTAGAACGTCTGTTCCAATACGTGATCGCATACGCTACGAATTCTATTTAAAGAGGGTAAAAGGATAGTACACCTAGAGGCACATACGAGTCTCTGTTCTATCGTGCAATGACGAATACAGTAGGTCTGCTGTTACGACAAAACTAATTTAACAAAGCCTAGGTATCGATAAATACATAATCTTAGTTAAACAAGCTGGGTCCAGCAATATTTTAAATCAAACAAAAAAAATCAAAACAAGAAAAATTATGCAAATACAAAGAAACGAAAAGCAAACATAAATGACAACCTATTGTATTAACAAGAGAATACTTGAACAAACAGTTGTAAGAGTGTTTGGATCCGATTCATTTTATCTCAGTACAATAATGAAGTTTCCCATTAAATATTCCCCAACATGTAATTTTTCCCGTAACATTCTGCCAACCTTAGTTGCAACTTTCCGGAATCAATGAGAAGTAAAACGATACGAAAACAAAACCGAAAACATGCACATATAGTAGGGAAAAATCAACTGCAATAAATGAAATGAATAATATACAAAACGATAATCATAATCTGTTTTTTTTTTAGATATTATTAGGGTTTTTTTGTTGTTGTTTGGTTGTTGTGGTCTACCGTACTCTAGGAGTTAACACAGTCCTCGCTCAACTGCCAACCAGCTAGCATACGTTTGAGCCTTTTCGATGGTGGTTAGTCGTGCGGTGGGGAAAGGGTTGAGTTTGTGGAGAAACGGGCAGCCGAGTTCGTCCAAGGTCCGAAACGTGATGGGGCAGGCCACGGATGCGTTATTTTGTGTTGCTGCGAGTAAAAAAGTCTAGTTTTTGCTGGTTGTTGAGGAACAGTACAAGAGCGAGTGGTGGACCGCCCAGATCATTCAATCCTCAAAGAGAATGTCGCCTATGGTATGGCATGAGACGGTGATCAGGAACCCCTTGTGGTAGTCCCGATGCATAAAGATAGAGCCCATGAACCAGATCCGTCTGAAAGTTAAATACGTGACCTGTCCATGTACTGTCTTAATCAAAGCGTGTGACTCACTCATAACTGTATCGAATGTCTGCAGAGCATGTATGAGAGCCATACCACAGTGACCACCTGCTAACTCTTATAGCTTCCGCGGAATCAAAGCCAGACCAGCATGGCATAGGAAGCTCTCTTGTTACTGTCGACTTTGAAGCCAGGGAAGCTCTTGAGAAGGAGCGGACATAACATTTTGCAGTGCGACATGTTTTGCACCCAGTAAGGTAACTTGCATAATAGCGCGTGGCTAATCCAACCCATAAGATAGACCTGTGACATAATTGTAGAATCGTCCCAATAGCTATCACATTCTGAAAAAGTAGTTAGACCGTGAAGAGAAAGAAGGCGATTAATAGCGCGCTTCACTCCTTAAAAAAATAAGCACTTGATTGTAAAATTGACCTAGCTGTCGATCACATGAGGAATTTAGAGTAGGAGTACTACCATGTGTAGAAGGACGTAAATCCATATGTAAGCTGAGTAACTCTGTCGTGCGGTACAATTTTTAGGGATCATCATATCTGTAGGGTAAAAAGAAACTTCATTCCAGTAGCGTCAAATTCACTTCCGGTCGCCATGAAAATAAGATGCAGACAACAACAGAAATAACCAGCGTGAAGGTTCCTTGGAGACGAGCGACAATTCCCGTGGGGAAGCTAGTGAGGTAATATGTGAAGTAGGCGTGTCGGGCGGAAGAGTTTACAATTTGTGAGGCACTGGTACGTGATAGAAGCTCAAAGATGCTGCAGTGCGAAGCGTGGAGGTCGGTGCTTGTACGAACGCATCCCACGCTTCCACTGAGCGTGCGGGAGACGTCTCAGGTGCGATTATATGACGGGAAACAGGGTCCCAAGCCTGGTTCTGGCGGGAAAATAAGAGGGAATGTGACTGAGCTGCAGACGGGCGTTCATCGGGCGACAGAACCAATGAGCTCTCACCCTGTCGATCTGTAAGCCAGGTGAGTCAATGGCTGCCACGATGGGGTCGTAGCCTTGGCGTTACCATTAGAACGTCCCGAGCGATGAGTGATTTCAAAGTCGTACTGCTGTAAAAGGAGAGCCCAAAAGGAGAGCCCAATGAGCTAGACGTCCGGTTGGTTCCTTTAACTGCATGAACCATTAAACGGCCTTATGATGTGTGAAGATCTTGAAGGGAACCCCGATACCGTGGCCAGCATTTTTTTGGGGGGAGGGGGGGGGGGGCGGGGGGGGGAACGGAATAATTCTTCTTGGCAGAGAGGGGAGATCGACCGCCATAGCTAATCACCACTTCGCGTCCATTCTGTACCTGTCCCAGGACATAGCCGAGACTATGATCGCTTGCATCGGTGGCTAAAGTAAACTCAACGGAAAAAATCGGGAAAGGCTAGAAAAGGAGCTTGTGTTAAGGCTTGCTTTAAAACATCAAAGCCAAACTGACAGGCAGCAATCTTGGCAAAATCCTTGACAAACTTCTGATAATAATTCAAGATACCCAGGAAAGAGCAGACGTCCTTGACGGAGTAGGGAACAGGGTACACTTTGATGGCACTCACTTTGCTGGGATCAGGAAGAATTCCGTCTTCAGATGATATGACCCAGATCTTTGACTTGACGCTGGACAAACTTGCACTTTGCTAGCTTCAATGTAAGGCCAGCTTCACGGAAGCATTGAAAGACCAAACGTAAGTGTTGGAGACGATCCTCGAAGGTACGAGAGAAGACCGAAACTTCATCCAGATAAATCAACGCTTTTCTCCAATTTAACCCACGTATGACGCATTATACAAGGCGCTGAAAACAACTAGGGGGATTGCAAAGATCAAACGCAATAACATTAAACTAAAACAGACCGACGTGAGTGATAAAAGCGATCTTCTCTCTGGACGCTTGATTGTCTGTTTGTAGCAGAGTCCCCAGTGTTGCGTCCTTATACAATGTGACCGGCTTACATGTAGGATTAATAAGTCGGAATGGAACAGTAAGATCAGGCGACAGTGTAACCAGGGAAGCTGCGCCTTGAAGTTAATAATGCTCGACAAGACGGTGGGAGGCTTCTAGTAAACCCATTGTGCCAAGCCAGCTGGGATTACATATTCAGAGGTTGGTGGGATTATACACGTGGACCACACGTGGATCAGACACGCCCCTTCTAAGTGTGAAGTAGCAGGTCTGTCATCTAACTGCAATGTCCCTTTCCTTAAATCGATGACGGCTCCGTTTGCACGAAGAAAATCTAAGGCTAAGACTGCTTCATGTGAGCGATTTCTGACAAAGTGAAATTCACAAGGGTAGTTTCCACCTGCTACCTGCAGAGTTACTTTCATCGTACCAAGTATTGGCTAGGCTTCGCCGCTGACAGTTTTAACTTGTGAATAACTGCTTGTGTGTAAAGTAGGCACGTTTCCTCCATAAAGTCCGGTAAGAAATTGTTCATCGATGACTGAAATTCCTGCGCCGGTGTCTACTAGGAGCTTAACATCTATGCATTTCACTGGGCGGACAGTGTGAGATCCCTGGGTTTTGGCTGTACGCTTGTCCTCTGTGTAATGTTCGGGAGCTAAGGTTCATGCTGCGTGGAGACTGCGGTGACAACCGTTAGTGTCATGATGTGATGCTGTAGTCCCACCGGCTTGCATGTGATACAACAAATCGCATGAAGGAGAAATCTTATCGTGAGTAGTATACTCGTCTTGGGTAACTAGTTGGAAAGTAAAATCAACATTTTCTTCAACTGCAGAACTCAGGAACTGTGGAGAAGGAAGAAAGGGTTTCTTTTGGCTAAGTTTAAGCTCTGTATCAGGTCCTTGGCTATCCTTGGGCTTGGAGCGTTACCCTTGGACGGATAGGTGGGCATCACAGGCACCTGGCTCACTTCTACAATCTCCTTGGTATAAAATGACTTCTCATTGGTATGTGACAACGAAACCGTGATCTGGGCCGAACGTTTCTCAACTTCCGGTAGAATTCCACTAGTGGTTAACGTCACTTCCGGTTCGACAGTTGTTTCTTTGGGTGGAGACTTCTGCTGTTTAAGCTGTAATTTGGGACCTGTTTTGACCTGAGCTCGTTCGCGTCCTTGGTTCAACTCGGCATCGTCGGTATGACGATGGAAGTCTAAGTGAAGGTGAGCAGACATTTCTTCAATGTTGGACTGGTTGGGATCTTACAAGGCTAAGTGGACACCAGAAGCGACTAACGGTCTGTATTGAACTTGAATTTCTACCCTGTTCGGAAGGGTGGTTTCAAGAGCCATCGTACGTCATTTGGGAACTGAAATCGATCATTGAACTCATCTTGTTGGGTGTCCTGTTCAACGTTGGCGGTGTGTACCTCTAGGCGCTTCCGATTTCTAGGCGACAGACACTGGAGGTGAATGGCAAATTCCTCATTTAAATCCACGGTGTTCTGAGGCCTTTGTTAAAATAAAAACAGCATTTTTGGAGATAATTGTAGCAATTGCTTGCCGGTGTAAAGCGCTTGAATTGGTTCTATCGGAGCAAGTCTTCCTTTCTTGGCCAAAGTTTAGTTGGAGTGGAGCAACATAATTATTGTCGTGCATGCCCTTATCAAGGTTAAACCAGACGTTGGTCTCGGCGATTCTCTTCAGCGGAGAAATTTCTGTAATAATCATGAGATTGATTATAATTTGAATTCGGGGAATAACCCGGTCCTTTCGTGCGCTATTGCTGTTAAGGCTGTTGACGTTCTGCTTGATTCCTGCGTTCCGGGCAACTTGCTTGTAAATGCGCTGTTCATTATAAAGCACACCGGTCGGCCATTGGGAGTTCTCTCTCTGGGTGCTTTAGCACGAGGCGGTTCATTGCGGCGGGCAAGTCCACGTATCCTAGCATCTTTTTTACGGCCAGACTTTGTATCAGATTATTATTATTATTATTATTATTATTATTATTATTATTATCATGTCTTTCAGTTGCTGTAGGTTGCTTCTCATCTGGTTCATTATTCAGGCTTTTTCTCCAGAATAGTCCTTCAGCTCAGCGACAATTTGTTTTGAGGTTGTTGGTCTTGGAGTCAATTTGGCGATTAAAGTCTCAACCCCTGCGGGCGGGTTTTCTGGATTTACTGTAAGAGAGCCAAGAACGACATTGGGGATTGCAGCAGCAGCAGCAGCAGTGGTGTTCTGTCCACTTGGGACGCCAAGTTTTGCTCGCCTAATCGTCTATCGTGGCCATTCAAGCATCGTTCGTCGACGTTGTGTTACAACAATTCGCGGCCAGAATGATATGTACAAACTTCGAGAGATTGTTGATTGGATTAGCCAAGCTGGGTCCCTAAACAGTCGCTATAGCAGTTTTAACAGCAGCAGTTAGCTTTGCGATCTCTTCTGCTTCGCAGAAGTTGTTGGTTGTCTCAAAAGAACGAATGCAGACCACGAACAATATGCGATATTCAATCTTCGGAACGTATTTGTTAAATCGGTTAAGTACGTATTGAGTAGTTCCAGGGCACCTCGTTGTCGAGTGGAGATCGCTTGCCAGGTAATCCCACTCTGGTTGTCGTTTGAAAATCGCTCTCTCAGTTCATTGCGTAATTGTGCAAAAGTTCCTTTTCCATCGGCTGGCAAGGGATAAAAGAAGTCTTCGGCAGGTCCCGCGAGATTTAAGACTAAAGGCTGGTTTCCATATGATCGCGGATCGCAGATCGCAATAAGGTCTGCGATCGTCTGCGATCCTGCGATCGTGATCGCAGACGATCGCAGAAGATAGAACCATGTTCTATCTAAAGGCTGGTTTCCATATGATCGCGGATCGCAGATCGCAATAAGGTCTGCGATCATATGGAAACTACTTCTGCGATCGTCTGCGATCCTGCGATCGTGATCGCAGACGATCGCAGAAGATAGAACCATGTTCTATCTCCTGCGATCGCCTGCGATCAATTGCGATTGTTTGCGATCTGCGATCTGCGATCCGCGATCATATGGAAACCAGCCTTTAGATAGAACATGGTTCTATCTTCTGTGATCGTCTGCGATCACGATCGCAGGATCGCAGACGATCGCAGAAGTAGTTTCCATATGATCGCAGACGATCGCAGACCTTATTGCGATCTGCGATCTGCGATCATATGGAAACCAGCCTTAACGCAGCAACTGCTGTGGAGGTCGTGTTATCGATCCGTCTTCATTGCAAATAATGTTCGACCTTGTCAAGCCGTTCATTCAAAATCAAAACCGTAGAAAGGAACTGGTCTTCACGTAGTCTCGGATTCAGGGACTGGCGCTTGTTCCACTGCTCGACTTGTCCGGTTTTGTTTCATTTGTTGCTGTTAAGGCTGGGCTCGTATGGAGGCTATCTGGTCTTGTATATGTCTACCAAATACTGGATCCATGGTTTCGTAACTATCGTTACCACTGAGCCCGTTTAAATTGTCTCACTGATGATGTCGTCTTCGCCAGCACTTGATTTAGAATTCTCACTGGTATCTGATTCGCTGTCCGTCGATTTACGCGACACTAACTTCGCCAGATCGGCAGCAGAATTGATGCTCGGAGGCTGTGTAAATTCGGGTTTCTGTTTATTATTATTCTGGTTTTCTGGTTCCTCTATATCGTCAGAATCGGAAATGTCTTCGAGTTGTAATGCGACGCGGGCCGGACTGGACTGTTGTGGCCTTCTGGAACAAAAGAATTGAAAATCTTCGGGACCAAATTCGGGCGGATTTGGCGAATTCAATGGACTCGCTGCGACTTGTACACTTGAGCAAAGAATAAAAACACCACTTGGATCGAGGCCGATATCTATGGGTTTTCTGGTAGTAATGTCTGAGCGATCAAGCGTGGTGAGGGCCGTGGAATTTGAAGGTTTCGTAGCGTCGGGTGTTTAGAATTCCCTGGATCTTACGCAACTTTTCTGTGGTGCGACGGAGTTTGGCGATGTGCAGAGAGACAATTCGGCAAATAACGAACGTGTATAATTATCTTCTTCAGATAAGTCGGCTTGAATATTTTTATTAACTTTAACTTTAGGAGTACTTGTTTTAATAGTGGAATGGTTTATCGTTCGACTTCTTAAATTATATCTCGGTAGTCTCTTCGTAATGGCCTTCTTACCAGACTTGGGCGACTTCTGTCTTCTCGCTCCACGGGATTTACATCTCGGGTGAAAAACGATGCGGATTTCAGCTATCTTTGAAGACAGACTTCCAAACTAATTCATATGAAGCTACCTACGTTCTCTACTCACTGTGACGATAGACTTTTCCAATGTAGCGTCGGGCAACTTGGGAAAACTTAGTTCGGCAACTCGCTTAACCTGTGGGAACGGAATCTCTTCACAAATTCCAGGTACCTCAGGATCTACTAAACTAGACTCGAAAAACAGCAATGACAAACACAAAAATGGATCCACACAGTTTAATCAAAACTCACAAAATCAACCAATGATACAAGCCAGGTATATTTGTAACTAGCGGAGCTATTCAAAATAGTTTCAAACAAAACGAATAAGTTCTGCGAACGTTTACATCGACGTGAAAGCTCATCAAACTAGTAAAACTCCTATCCTATTGTAAAAAACAACTCTATTCAAAACGACTAGAAAAGGAACAGCAGCCAGAACTACAGTTACAAAACTCGTAAAACGTGTGTGCCAATACGTGAGTGTAAAAGGATAGTACAGCTAGAAGTATATACGAGTCTCTGTTCTGTTGTGCGATGACAAATACAGTAGGTCTGCTGTAACGACAAAACTTATTTAACAAAGGCTAGGTTCTTTGTGTGTCAGATCGGGGGAGCCAGATGAAGTCTCTCTCAAGAGCATTGCTGCTTTAATATTAAAACACGAAGGGAAACTTTCTGATGTTTTAATATAGCTTTTAAATTTTATTTTTTTAAAGATTAAGCCCATGTAGAAAGCTAATTTATTTGTAGAAAGCCGTGTCACTAGTAGTACTAGTGAAGATAACTGAACCATACGGAAATTTGGGAAGGGACAGACAGACGGAAAGGGGAGTGAGCATATCGCTGAAACCACTAAGGCCAATGAGTGACTAACCGAATAATCAGACAAATACCCAATGGATACCAGCCAATATGAACAAACCACACAACCGAAAGCCAACCCAGACCCATAACTGAAAGATCAGATAAGTAAGCAATTGCACGGTTGTAATTAGTTTGAAAATGGGCTATTAGTGTGTACATCTTTATTCAAAATTTTCAGTCCTCTGTCCATCTAGATATTGGATACGACCGCACGACCAAAGAAACAGCACCAAATGCCAATCTCACGTTTGTTTTTCCGACTTGAGGGCTTCTTCGTAATGTTTTCATACAGCTTTTAAATGGTTAAATTTTATTCTTTATAACATGTTTATCCCCATGGATAGCAAGAAGAACTGGGCAAACGGAGGAACAACTGAACAAACCAGAAACGCAAACGAACGAACGAACAAACGGAAGCCGGAGCGAACGAACATCCAAACGGGCGAACAGGTGGCCGACTGACCGAGTTAACGAACAAACGGTCCACCGAGCGCTTGCCGGCAAGAACGAAAGAATTAAAAACCGAGTGAACGAACCCACGAAACGAGATGAACAGTTAAACGACTGAGTGGAGAGGTCTTTTGTTTATAGTCATAGGTGTTTATATGGATCGATTTTCTGATATTCCAATGCAAACTTAAAAGCGCTTATCTTTTCAGAACGAGTGAGAGCCGCTGTAGCTTTCGTTCTTATTACCTAATGTTAAGTAATTATTAAAAATCTTAAGCACGAATTTTTGTGAGCTCACCAAAAAGATATCTGAGAAACAGCATAGACTGATAAAAGCAAAATAAACTACTATCATGGGCTCTTTCCTTAAACCTAAAATATGAAAGACATATCAAAACATCAGAAGAACATTCTTCATGTCTTAATATTAAGCTGCATTGCTATAGAGAAAGACTTATTCCTTCTCTATTAATCTCGCAAAAAAAAAAGAAAAATAAACGAGCTGAGTCCAGCAATATTTCAAATCAAACGAAAAAATCAAAACAAGATAAATTATGCAAATACAAAGAAACGAAAAGCAAACATAAGTGACAACCTATTGTATTAACAAGAGAATACTTGAGCAAACAATTCTAAGAGTGTTTGGATCCAATTTGTATTATTTCAGTACAATAATCAAGTTTCCAGTTAAATTCTGCCAAACATGTTATTTTTCCCGTAACAGCGGGCGGTGGCATGGTTGAACATTTCACCAGGATGTTTAATACGGCTGTATTCTCACTGCATTATTAATACATTGTAGACCTTAACCGATACGGCGGCCATTTTGAATAACTTAATTTTACAGTATATTATGGGATGCCCAGGGAGCAAAGAATGCTTGCGTGACTAAACGCGCTTATTGTTCATGTTGTCATTTGAGGCAGTGCTGTTTATACACCGTTTAGTCATGGCTGATCAACCGGATGAAAACTCAAAAGAGTTCAGTATGGAAGAGCTAAATGTATGGAAAGTCGAGAAACTGCGAAAATATTTGAGAAATCGTGGCACTGCTATCGCGAATGATACTCGTAATCCCGACTTGTTATTGAAAGTTTACCATCCTTCTCGGCTACATTTGCCATTGTGTAGCACGAAAGAGCAAGACGATGTCCAAATTGCAGCAAGAAGAAAGGAAAAGCTCTTTATTGATGGAATTTCGCTTCCTTTCCTGGAGAAACTGGACAATTGGCTCAAGGGAAGCTATTATTTTCCTGACATGATGATGAGTGACATAGAAGCGTACTTGTCGAAAAACAATGACGGGAAATCCGCGAAGGAGGGAAAAAATCTATATGAAAGCGGACATGTCACTGTGTGGGTCTGCCTAAGTACCGGCAATGGAGACACTCTTACAGGGGAGTGTGGGTGCCTCGCTGGGTGTGGAGAGAGCTGTAAACATGTATCTGCGTTATTGCATTATATAGAATATGAAGTAAGAGTGGGAAACAACACGACCTGTACTTGTGTTCCACAGCAATGGGGGAGGAAGACAAGAAACAAACAAAAAAAAATTCACCAACCTGATAAGACTAAAAATTTGAAAATTTAGAAGACCAAATCCGGGCTCCATAGTCCAGAAGACGAGGAGTGTCTAGGCAGAAGTGTATTTGACCCAAGAGCACCTGCTGACAGGTTTTCAAACTTTGAAAATGCGGACTGGGAGAAAATAGCTGTGGCTTCTGGTGGTAAATCTGCATTGCTATGCTTCATCAAAACTGATTATGTAGACCATAAAATGCAAGCAGCAAAATCTGCTGGATCTGTCAGCCAACAATTCCAGAAATGGTTGATGAGATAAATAGGAAAAATCCATTTGGCAGTCTTCAGAAGAAATGTATTGTTCTGAAAGGGGCAATGGAAATAACGAAAGTGGAGGCAGCTCTTGTTAACAAGTCAACAAGAGAGCAATCTAAGGACTCAAAATGGAAGGAATATAGAGTTAGGGGAATTACAGCTTCAAAAGCACATGCTGTAATTGTGAAGTATGACTTGGACATGACAGTGAAAAATGAAACTGCTGCAGAAAATCTTTTTGCTGAGATCTGTGGCTATCTTCCGGAGGTGAGGAGCAAATCAGTTCAGTGGGACACACAAACAGAACCTGCAGCTCGTAAGACATTTTACAAAACAATGAAAAAAAAATCATAAAAACTTCAGTTGCACAGAGTCAGGGTTAGTAATCTTAGTAAAATACCCTCACATAGCAGCAAGTCCCGATGGTGACTGGAAATGTGATTGCTGCTCAGACACCCTCTTTGAGTGCAAATACTCGTGGACACACAGAGGCAAGTCAGTGTCAGAGTATGCCCAGGAAAAAGGAAGCTGCTTAGTTATGTCCAGTGACAAGGGACAGCAAACAAGTCTTACAGGGGTCCAACTCAATAATAGACATAGATATTTCACACAAGCGCAACATCAGATGTTTGTATGTGAAAAACAAGAAGAGTACTTCTATGTGTATACAACAAAGGGGAAAAGACTAACTTTAATTCAAACTACACAAAAAATGTGAAAAAATTGAACATTTCTTTAATAACTACATATGTCCCGAGCTTTTCACAAAGAAGATATTGTCTCAAGTAATTGCTAGATCAATTCTTAAGGAGATAGTTGATGCTTCCACTTGTTCTTCTTAACTCACATTTACATTCAGTGAGAAATCATTGTTGACAAGACAAGGTCATTCAACGTGGCATCCAGAATAAAAGACTGTTCCACTCATTCATTGACAAGGGGTGGCTGCAGGTTTGTAATTGTTCCTGCAATCACCCAGATGTTGTCAGCGAAGTCCCGCACGTTCAACGAAAGCTCATGTTTAATAACAGAGACTCTGTAACTCGACCAATGGCCCTCTTAATGTGAATGCGTGCCCTTGAAATTGTTTTTGCCCTTTCGGCTTGCAATTTTGTAAAGTGTTTTCTGCCCTTTGTAAAAGGAGGCGTAGCCACTGTTACATGTTCCTTGAGAAATAGATCCTGCACATTAAAGCCCCTGTCTACTAAAGCTACCATTCCACTGTTGAATTTGCTTACTACACCACAATCTTCTGTAATAAAACGATCTGAAGCTGCCCCTCCCTATGCATCTGATATATAACTTATTGAGCCAGACTTAGTGTAAACAATCAATTTTTTGAGTGTATTTGTACTTTTGTATTGGCTGTAAGTCTGATATTGTAGTTTTGCATTTGAGGGCTTTGCAATATGTTGCTCTGTGCAGTCAATGATACCTACAACTTTTTTAAAATTTCCAAGAAAACACTTTGGATTGTAAGAAAGTGTTTCTTCCACAGTAGGCCAGTAAATAAGGGGTTTAAGTTCTCTACCAAGAAATTCTATCCAGGTTGAAACAGTACGGGAAACAGATGCTGCACTAACACCAAACCTAAAAGCTAAATCCTCAATATGTTAATCCAATCTCAACTTCATCAAAGTCATTAGCAACTGATTTTCAGGTTCCAGTTCACTACGTTGCCCAGGTTTACCTCTACTACCCGGTTTGGAGGGGCTTTTCTGGTAATTTGTTGTTGTTTTTATGTCATCTTTTGCAACCTTTCCTTTGTGGAACTGTAGCTTTGCAACTTTAGGTTTTACTTTGTTAAAAATAAATGAAAATATCTCATAGTTAGGACAACCAGAAAAGAGTTTTATAAGGCTGTTTGAATGCTTAATTTTATCTATGTTAAATGCAGGGTAAGCTTTCTTAGTAGACCGAGGGCTTCGTTTAGTCTGTGCGCCTTCTATCCCATTTGAACACCATCTTTCTTTATCTTCTTTATCGTTCCCTTCACATTTCAGTGGTTCCTGTTCAGCAGTGTTGATTGTTTCATTGTCTGAAAGATCAATGATGTTATTTTCCACTTCTTGTTCAGTGTTCAAAAAATTGGTTTTAACATTTCCCATTTTTGTTGTTTTCATCAGATGGTTTTCTCTTCTTCTTAACCTTTGGTTCTTCTGGTGACATTACCAAAAGAGCTTTTCTCTTGGATTTAACCTGATCGCTGTGATCGTAACCCTTTAAAAAAGTGTTGGATTCGGATGACTGTCTACTGGTCTTCCAAGTTCATAATGATTAGAGCAAACTTTAGTGTGTTTGTTCACCTTAAAGTTTTTCCTGTTAAGTCGTCTGGTCCAGTCTGTGAACTTCTTTGGATCCTTGCAGGACCAGAAACGTATTTGTGGTTTTCCTCGCATAACTATACCTTATGCGATGAGGTAATGAGTATGCAGTGAGGATATAGTACGAGGTCCACTCATATTTTAGCGTCGTTTCTTCGCTTCAGGGCACAAATCGCTAAAGAAAGGAATGGTATGAGCAAAATACCATTCACAGTGTATCTAAAGTGTTGTTACAGTTAACTACAACACATATATCTGGCATTTTAGACCTTTCAAACTCCACTTTCGTACTAAATTTCCTCTTTGAGTGTCAAACAAAGCTTCCCCGGTTGACGTCACAAACCTCAACTAGACCCATTCTCCTCAAATCACGGCCATGAACCAAAGTGGCAGCAATTTTACGAACTTTGTAAATTCACAGAAAATTGAGAAAAAGTCCTATGGCTAAAAAAATGATCAAAATCAAAAATAGTTTTGTTTCGATTAAAAAAAAGTCAGGGGCACTTTAACCTCCATTGCATGATAATGGGAGGTATTGATTGTTCCCTTGTTTTGTCTAAATTTAAAGTGATTCATGTGAGGTATATACTACTGGGGAAAAAAGTTAGCGAGGCATCCCAAAGAACAAAGTTACTTGTTAATCTCGTTACACTAAAAGGAGCTATTTTCATCTCTAGACTCATTTACCTGTCTCTTTGTGTGTTTGTTGTTGGTATTTACCCTTTTGTTGTTGTTGTTGTTTTCACCTGCAGCTAAGAATCAAATCAATAACTAGACTGCCTTGTCATTTATTGTCATTAAACACACGTAAAAAACTAGTGTATGTGATCTGTTTTTTTTTGTCCTTCCCGTCTTTCTGAACTACATACTGGCCTGATTATCAGGTGTTTTTGAACTTTTGCTTTTTTATCTACAAAATGGATAATTGAGCTATGTGTAAGATTTGTTTGTCTGATTCGTTGTATTTGCAGTATTTACACCTTTTGCCCTTCATTATCAGGAAATAGATTTTCATTAGTGTTAAAAATTAAATCATTAAAGCGAATGTGTAATCATGGTATGAAAATAGACAAACGTTTTAATTTTCGGTGTCGTCAATAAGGCGTTTTACATAGAGAAGAACGTTCATTAATGCAAATATCAGTTCAATTTAATGGAAATAACAAACTTTTAAGAGAATGAACAAACATTAGACGCTTCTTAATGTTCTTTAACGAGGAAAAAAAATTCATTACAACAGAGATACAGTCAGCGTAACAATGAAGCAAGTCTTGGCTCTATCCTTCGATCAACTCCTCATTCAAACATCGTGGTATATGTAAGTCTGCATAAACCTAAACCACGCTGCACATTTTCTGGCAATTATCGTGTTCACGTTTCTCCTCTTCTCGCGGGGATCTTCAAACGCCCTAACTATCCTTTCACGTTGTCAATTGGGATACGGTTTGGACGACCTCTGTGCTCCATAACTGCGAAACCAGTGTGCACATGTACAGCATCGTTTTTAAATTTAAGCATCCATATAAATCCATTGGGAAATTAGTCAGAAACCACGTAACTAAAAATCTTTTGTAGTTGAAATTTTATTCGGGCAATGGAACGTTACCCCTAGGTTAATGAATCTTTATTCGTACTATAGAATGTTGTTTTCGATAAAACCCTATTCTAATTGGCCTTAATGAATCTTCTTTTCGATGCAAAACTCCTTAACGACTCTGCCACAAATTGAAATGTTTCATTTCCTAGTTAAACTGATTATACATTAATTTTATTGACCAATGCTTTTGCGCTAATGAAAATTTATTTCCTGATAATGAAGGGCAAAAGGCTTATTATTAGGCCATATGTATCACTTAAGCGATGTCTTGGGTAACTTTGTGGACTAGTCATTATATAGTTTAAGTAATTAAAAAACAAACGAGTAGGAGTGTTTTATCGGGATAAAACGCCCGATAAAACACGTCCTGCAAGTTTTTTGAACGGCTTCAAAAACATTCCTGGAAAAGGGTGTGTCAATAAAGTTCATAACAGTTATGCTTTTGTGAATGTTGGAAATTAGCATACGAGAGAAATACTGCATACTAATGAGGAGTGTTTTATCAGCTGATAAAACACTGCATACTAACGAAGAGTGTTTTATCAGCTGATAAAACACCGCATACTTATAAGAAGGGGGTTTATCGATAAAAAGTCACTTCACGTGATGTATTATTGACCATTTGATAGGTTAATGGGCTTATGAAGTATAAATAAGTTTTTGAAGTAGGTTATTGTGACGTTTGCAGTACTTTAATATTTATATGTCGACCTCATTGTAAGTAATTGGAAGTGCTCTTTTAACTCAGTAAACATATAATAATGCGCGTGATTTTGTCTCATCTTATCTTGTCAAGTTGTGCTAGCTTACGTCATTTAAGCTTATGTTATCTCATCATAAATAAACTAAAAAATATGTTTTTCTTGTTTGCAGCTATGACTACTTGAGGATTTCCAATGATAATAACTATCTCGTAGGTAGATACTGTGGGGTGCAGTCTGGATTTAGTATCAGTTTCACTGGACGCTATGCTGTACTAACCTTTCACTCAGACGACAGTGTCACGCTCAGAGGATACAAGTTAGATTTCTCCTTTGTTTTTCCCGGTAAGTAGAAAGAGTCGGACGAAATACTCTCGAAATTAAATGTCAATTTGCTATTCAGGGATTGTTTGTTATGATAAATTATTCATCGATTACAGTATACGCGTTACTATTGGACAAAGAAAAATCATTGCGGTATTAAGCGCGCGGTTATTTAGCAAATACACCCCTCAGGCGGTTACCGTATCAGAAGATATTGCCCGAGGCGAAATATTGTACAAAAAATAAACAGTTGGCCGAGAAACGAAGGTTTAATGACAACAGTGAAATTAAGAGGACAATCGTTAACGAGTTATTCCAAACCTAAAAACCCAAAAAACGTTAACTATATATTAATGTAAAGCTATTAAGCTGTAAAATCTGAAAATAAAGCTTTTGGCTTTGCAGGCGATTAAAGCACTGAAACCCGAAATTGTCAGTGTGTGCTTTGACTGCATTTATTACCAGCTCCCACATTAATACAGATATCCCAACAAGCTAGACTATATCCTTAAGGAGATAATGGGCTAACAAAGCAATCAGGCTTTTTCGATATGTACATTGGGTACTGAGAAAATCTATTGTAAATTTTGATAATTGAATATTTTTCAACGAGTCTCACGCGCTAGGTGCTTAATGCATTAGTGTGTGACGAATATCTTGCCAGCCAAATTTTGTTCAAATTTGGAAAATATATCAACCTTATTATATTCATTTGAATGGATGGAATATTCGTAGTTTAATAAGCCCTCATAGCTATTTTGGGAAATTACATTACGTAATTCTAGAACTTTCCGAGCTTTGTGATGATGTACTTGTTTTTGAGAGCGTAGACATATCCGAGTGCTCGGGGGATGAATTCGATAAAAGCGCATGTTTAATTTCCAAAAGCCTACCACAATAAACAAAATTGAGCAAAGAGAAAGAGACAGAATTCCAACTCGACAAAGTACCGCGTGGTCGGTAAACGTCTATCGAGTCTGAGATGAATACCGAAACACACAAATTGAAACCCTTAGAGATAAGTATAGGTCCGTTCCAGTTGATTTGGGAACCATCCCCGTGGAAGATGCAAATTACTGGCTTACAAGATTCATATTGGAAGTTCTAAGAGGTGATGGCAAGCCGTACCCTTACCCGTGCTTATATACTCATTAGTATGCTCTACATAGATCATACTAATGAGTAGTCATTTTACCCCACAATTTCCCTGTGCTTCAAAGCCCTCGCCTCTTTACATAATTTAAGTATAGTGGACCGAAAAAATCGTTGAAATCGGAGGATCGTGCAGTGTACGTGGTAAAAAAAGAACTTACAGTGATAGAGAACGCACGGTTTATCTCGAAGAAGCTTTGAGAAGATTTTTTTGTTTACAACAAGCAAGACGCAGGTAAAATAAAAACGTGTGCTTCAGCGAACTTGAGAAACACAACTTTTCTGAATTGCACTAAACACTGAACGCAACTATCACTATGCTAGAATTTAAAAACATTCCTTGAAAAGTGGGAGAACTAATCAGTTTAGTACTCGACCTGAGACAATAATAAACAAAACGTTTTACCAAATTAACCTCTCTAAGATCTGACACTGCTGGGTAACCCATAAATTTAACGTCACAGTCATTAAAGCTAAAACAAAATTTACCCTACCCCAAAGAAAAAATTCATGTCCCTTTCCTTTTCTTCAGGCAAATGTTGAGAGCATTTTAGTGAGCGTTTCGCCCAGAACAATAAGAAAATCGAAGGAAATATTGCATTGTTTGTGGATTAAACTTTTGATGCTGAGCTCACTGGCAACGGGTAATCCCGAGTGGGAAAGATCGCTCCATCTTGACCGCTCGAAAAGCCAATCACAGCGCATGATATGCCGATTTTATTCTACTAGCTTTTTATGCCTCTATTCTTATTGTTTGTAGGTAGATATTTTAGCGCTCTCGTGCAATAGACCGATTCGGCTAACGTAATGTTGTACCCAATTCAAATCCTTTAGGCACAAAATGTTTTGCTCTAAGTATTTCCATATCATTTAAATGCGAATGCTACATTATAATGCAACTGTGGACTCTTTGCTGACGATAGTATTCTTCACCGGAAAGCTACTTCAGCGTCGGATCGTGAAGATCTTCAAACTGACCTTCATAGTGCCTATGACTGGTGTATCTCCTGGCTTGTTAGTCTGAAGTCTGAAAAGTCCAAGGTCCTACACATATCGAAACCCAAGGATCCATGTCATCATGACTACTGGTTGTCTGACAAACCATAATCAGCAGTAGATCACCATAAGCACCTTGATGTCTGGCTGGAGTCTTCCCTGTCTTGGGATTACCATATAAACTATATCTGTGCTAAAGCTTATAAAGTGCTTGGTTTGATAAAGAGAACCTTTGGTTCAATCAATCTTGAAGGAGTCTCGACAGCATATAAGACTTTAGTGCGTCCAATTTTGTAATTTGGTTGTCAGGTCTGGAATCCGTATTTAGTGAAGCATATCAAAAGTATAGAGTCGACGCAGAGGCGAGCTACTCGAGTCATTTGCGGATCAGAGAAAGAATATCAGGAGAGACTTGGGGTCTTGAAATGGCCTTCCCTTGAGTCACGAAGGAAGTTTATCTGCTTAGTGCAGATGTACAAGATTATTTCCGGACACTGTGACATAGATCCTCATATGTTTTTTGATTTTAATGTATTAGCGAAAACGCGTAAGAACCATAATTTTAAGATAAGACCGAAGAAGACACGTACGAATTACTTTAAATTTTCATTTTTTAATCGCTACATAACAAACTGGAATAGAATTCCAACAAACAATATGCATGCATCTTCATTGAGCAGTTTTAAATCCTATCTTTTAGATCATTTGTGTCATTTAAATCAGGTGTAACTCGTTAGGTTAGCTTTGGGCCATTTGTAAATTTTACTTCAGAATTCTTCGTCAATTTTAGTAGGTAATTTAATTAAGGCTAGTTTTAAGCCGCAGTTAATATTTGTTTCAGTTTTATTTTTTAGAATGTTTAATTTTTTTGGGAGAATATTCTTTGTATGGGAATTTAGTTTCCCCCAATTATTCTCCGGTCATGCGCTTTTTATAACTTTTGTAATTTCATTTTTTTTATTGTACATATACTAGCATGACAAAGCATTATTACACTTATTAAACTAAGCGTTATTAACCTTAAATGCAATAAACGAAGAATCGTAACCCGGGGGATCTGAATTGGGTACAACATTGGGTTAGCCGAATAGGTCTATTTGGCAACTTAGATATTCAAAGACATTCACAACTGTTTCATACATATCACTTGGACCGGAGTGGTGCCGAATAATGTAATATGGCCAAGTCTTACTAAAAATGGGCTTCATGCCGGTTATCCTGTCATTCAGTTAAGATAATTAATCTTTCAAGAAAAGTTAACAGAATCCAATATTTATAGGGAATTACGTTCTTGGAAATCGAGACAGATATAGCGGCCATGAGCCACTAAAGCATGCCCGAAAAATAGCGACCGTTAAATTATCTCCTGAATGGTTGTTCTTGCAAGGCAAAATCATCAAGATTTAGTAATATCTATCGATTGTTTTTTTAATAAAACAATTATTCTACTTCCTATCATCTTATCTCAAACGCGCGCTTGTGGAATAATTGTTAAATATATCCAGTCTCTGGTGATTATAGAGATCCTGTTCATCTGATTGGTCGAGGATAATCACCACGTGCGAGATGATTATAGCGGGAGCACTAATTTTCAAAATGGCCGCGTAGCGATTTGTTGACGTTACTGAGAAAGAAGTAAATAGGATGAAAGAAAATGTATTTCCGAAAGGCACTAAAGATGCAGTTAAGTCCGGAGTGACACTTTTCGAAGGCAAGACATGGAACTTTTGCCAATTGTAATTAAAAAAAAAAAACTCTTGTAATTTGAAGTGGAAATGTTGTCGATGTCGATGGTTAAAACGAAAACAACAAATTAAGTTAGATTCGCGCAAGATTTTCTTTATTTAACAGAATGATTTCACACAAAACTAATTTAAGACAGAATTTGAAACTATGGAATTAAACGAGATGAATAAATGCCTCTCTAAGTTTTACGACAACCGTGTACTTGTTTAGTGAAGCGAATAAAGGACTTAAAGGGGAAGTATCATGGGATTTTTGACCTCTTTTGTTGAAAATGGTGAAATAAGACCTTCACTTATGCATCAGTCAATTCCAACAGTGCCCATACCCCCCCCCCCCCCCGGGCGGATCCCCGGGAACTAGGATTTTTTGAAAATAAACTGGCAAATGCCCCACCGCCGGGACAAAATAGTTGTTCAAAAGCCCCGGGGTGGTGGCTCAAATATGTCAAAAATGTTTTATTTTCTTCGTTTCTCGGCTTACTTTCAGTAAAATCTAAGCTAATTTAGGCCAAATTAAGTCCTAGCTGGGTCTTGTTTCCCGTAGTTAGTGCAAAAATAGGGCATTCTACAGCTCTAGCGTCCCATTTTGTGTCCTATCTAGACGTATTCAATAAGAAACATACTGTATTTGCCGATGAATTTGTCATTAAGCGACAATGTTGTAGGGTGAAAAAAGTGAGATGGTCAAATGCCCTGGGGTAATTGGGTGTAAGGCCAATGCCCGATCCCCGGGATGAACAGTGTGGGAAAATGCCCCTCTATTGCCCGGGGGGGGGGGGGGGAATGGGCACAGCTGGAATTGACTAATGCATTAACTACTAAATAATTATAGAACAACGAGAGGAGAGAAGTCAACTTAATTCTTGACAGGAACAACTCATTCTCTGTTCTAGTGCATTTTGGGAACAAAACTACGAAAACTTAAAAAAAAACATTAGCCTAACATTTTTCAAGTTTCAACCCATTCCAACCTACTCTGTCTCTGGCCATAATATAGGGGCACTAATATTAGGGGCACTAATCGACAATTTTATTCCACTGGGGTGATTGTAAAAAAAAAATCGAAAAAACAAACAAAAAAACAAAACAAAAACAAAACCAAAAAAAATTAGACACTAATTTTTTGTTTCTGTTGTCAGACAAACATTTTGGGGTTTTGAAATGACATCAAATTTGTGTGATACTTCCCCTCTAACTCCTACCAAAAGCAGTTTAGATTCGAGGGTAATTTATGAAAGTCCGTTAACCGGCGAAGTCATCAACAAGAAATTGTGCGATAAATTAGAGTGCTATCGCTAACACTTGTGATCCTCGAGTTTTACACCAAGCAGCCTGGTTCATCTCCAGCTATTCAGTTCAACGGGTCGGAATACTGACATTCGGCTTGAGGCATGTACAGTCTGGGTATCTGTAAATCGCCGACCGGATGGCTGCGGATGGCGGATGCTGATGGCGGATGAAAAAATGCGAACGACAAAATAAGTAATAAATAAAAAAATGAAATAAAATAAAAAGTATAAATATATAAATATACAGATTAACAAGAAGAAAAAAATTAAATGGAAAATGACAACGACAATTAACAAAGGACTAACGTTACCCGAAAAAAACCACCAGTAAACAAAGAACGGTGCTGAGACTTAAAGAGACCACTAAACCAATCATCAATTTGCTTTAAGTCGGTAGTCTTCAGGGTCGAGTTAAGCGCCTCTATATCGCTTGGCCACCAGATGTCCGCATACAAAATGACTACCCCGATAGCCATAGAAATGATTCACATAAATCAATGAACTGAAACAGTTTATTATCAGTGACACTCACAACATTGACATACTTATAAATCACGGTTAAATCAAGGTGATATCGAACGTCGATAATCAATAAAAAAACGTTTGTTCCATGGCAGGTGTGGCAAGTCCTTTGGTACAAGTAACGCAACAGTGTAAGCTAATATAAACAACTGCAGCAAGGAGCCTACTGAATGAACTCCTGCTGTAACATTCAAATTATTGGCAACTAGAACAAAACAAAATCTGCTAATGACACTCAGCTATTGCCCGAAGGAATTTTTTGCGCCTTTAATGCTAGCTTCGAAACTGAAGTATTCGATTCCGACGCGTTATCTCCCCAAATGAAGTTCCCGCTTAGGCCACGCCCAACCACTTAGCGGAACGATTCAGCTTGATGCGCTGATTAATGATTATTCTCTTAAGGCGGGGGTACACCTGAAAAACAGGGCCTTTTTCCAACAATTCTCACATGTAGAATTTAATTTCAAACCATAGCAACCTAAACATCACTGTAAAGCTTGTAGAACAAAGTTTCAGAAAAAAAAAATTTTTGTGTCCCAAAGCCCATTGTAACATGACACCAAACGATTAAACAAACCACCTGCTGGGTCCTACCAGTGATCACTTGAGAAAACATAACTCCTCCTAGATTTGATGGCCATGAATGGTTTCTGCATCTTTTTAAAGCAAACAAATAACTTAGTGTTATAAGCAGAGGGAATTTTTAAGTATTAAAAACACTTGTTATGATGGTCAACTGAAGTTAGCCCTATGAAACCACCATGATTTTCTTTACGATAACTTTGAGCACATCCATCATATGGGAAGATCCTTACCTTATCTCACAAAACTCAATGAGACAAGCAGTCCCTGAAAATTTAAGGTCAATAGCTTAAATTCTTCTTGAGTTATCTTTTCTCAAGCGCAAAAGTACCACAGTTTGAGAAATTTAACTTTAAAGTTCACAAATAGAATGAAAAAGCAATATTGTTTGCAATTTACAGTGGCAATTGCTGAAAACCAAAAAATAACAACTCTCGTTGCCATGGAAACGGTATTTAAGCGTCACACCTGTTGCTGAGAAATGCCCTGTTTCCTCTAAAATATCGCAAAAACCGCCCAAAACGCTTCGCAATGTAAACTTTAATAGTTAAAGTTTCTAATTTTAAAGAAAACGAAAAATGCCTTTTTTGACAAAATTCTGGTAGACCCCCGCCTTAATTATATCAGGAATACCCTCTTAGGGTTAAAAAAAAAAAAAAAAAGATGTGAATTAATGAAGAGAGGGCCACGCTCTTTGGTTCTCAATCCGCCTACATTGCACGGACAAACCTAAATTCACTCTTAGAAAGGCACGATGCTGGTCTGAGAAATAATTCATCACCTCATGAGGTATTTGTATATGCAATAGGACTACATGCTGTCCAATTTGGAAATAATTGGATGAGAAAAATTCCGAGGACTGGCAAATTGGACGAGGCCGTAGGCCGAGTCCAATTTGGCAGTCCGAGGAATTTTTTGAATCCAATTATTTCCAAATTGGACAAGCATGTAGTCGTATTACCTATTAATTATATTGTGTATTATTTAAGGGTAAAAAATAATGCTGATTTTGTCAGGAATATATTATTTCAAAACATAGACAATAATGCACAGAATTGATTTTTATTGTTAAAGAATATTGCAATACAATTCAATGATTTAAATATGAATTCACAACGACTCTGTATGAAAATTACCATGATAATGTCTTATGAAAGCATTCTTAATGTGCAATGACTGCAATTGTATCTCAAATATCAATTTTGAGGGATGACTCGAAGAGGCATCACAAAAAAAATTAACAAAAACAATGACTGCGATTAATATGCAAATTTAAAAGGTAGCAAATTAATTCTACAAATATTACATCATGGTAAACAGAATGTCATAGCATGGGTTACAATGATAAAATCAAAGAGGTCTACTCATTCTTTTTTTTGCAATCCCTCGTATGCTGGAAGTCCTGGAAAACCGCCATAGATGTTTACGGTGCCTGTGAAGGTATTCTGAATGGTTAATGACTGTTGCAGACTCTGGTTTATTTTTGAGGGCTGAAGGGGCAGCTTTCCATTATTTGGTTTTATACCGCTGATAATTTCGGACAATTCTCTGGACTGGTTTTCATCATCTCCTTCATAAGAATTCAGGCTTTGAATGTTCCTGTGTCCCGTCACATCCATGATTTTATCTCTTAGGACGCCAGCACTTTTCAGCTTCTGTACACAGGTTTTTCTGCTTGAATGATTGGAGATCTTTTTTCCAGTCGCTGCTGACAAACCAGACTTCTCAGCCATAACTTTCATAATGTTTCCAATTTTGTGCTCTCCCATTTGCTGTCTACTGAACCAGACATCGGTCTTTGGCTTTGGAATGACTCCCAGATAGAACGGACCGGTGGTTCTTAGATCAGGAGGTCTTCGCTGCAATAGCTCTTCAAATAACATAACTGGGCACCGTTCACCGCCAGTTGCGAACATCTTAGGCTGAGCAGCTCTGTGAGTGACGCCAAGGTTTTTTAAATGTCGGTCGAGCGAGGCTTGCATTACGCGCCAAGCTATCCGGCTTATACTCTTCTCCATCCTTTTTGCGTACTTCGGCAAAGAACTTGCATAGAACTGCGTCTAGTTCTTCGAGCGGAATATCCTCCAAAAGTCGTTCTTCCCCACGAGCGATTTTCCATGAGTTGAAAACATTTCTGGGTGTTTTTGTTCTGGTTTGCGAGTCTCATTTTCTCTAAATCATCTCCCTCTATGTTGGAAACCTGCCGCCTATTTCTTCCATTTCTTTTTGAACAGCTTCATCAAAAAGCTCGAAGGAAACCCCAAAATTTGGCAAATTACTCGCCATTTTGGAAAGTGTTTACCAGTGACTTTTCTTCGCGCTGCTACAGCGAATCCGTGCTGGATCCTGATTGGTTCAATTTTGATTTTATTGTTTTTCGCGCATTTTAATTGGTCGAGAATGAGCTGTCCAAATTAATTGGTAATTTGGACAGTCGAGTTTTGTATATGAAAAACAAATATCTTCGGTATCCAAATTAATAGTTAATTTGGATCGGTATCCAAATTAACAAATAATACAATGGTTGCTTGAATGGGATTTCTGACTAGCAATATAATTAGACAAAAAACTCCAAGGAAATAAGGCTTCCTTGCCTGAACACACTGTACATTGCAGTGAAAATACACATTCGATTGCTTTCGATATTCCATATTATTTTGAATAAAAGATTTCATCATGTTGGAGACAATAATTAAATCTCCTGGGGGCGGGGCTATTTGTCCAACAGGCTTCAGTGGTGCCGAACAGCCGTAACAAGTGCTAATTACCTGCGGAGGACATAAGGTCAGGGGATAAACCACGAAGGGCCCATAACTTGGTGATGGGTATGCCGTTTTTCTGTAAGGGCTATGAAGGCTTGGCGTTGGTTCATAGTGTGGTCCATGAAGGTGGGTGACGGTGGCCACAGGTGGGTGTGGTGTGATTGTTGGTCGTGTGGAGAGCGGTGTTATACCGTTAGAACAGGCTGCGCCTGTCTTAACATGCATAGACTGTTGCTCTGTTGATTGATTTGCCTGTGAGAACGCCATATTTGCCCTCTGCACTGTAGTCACTGTCTTAGTTCGGGATGTCTTGGACCTAACTCCCATTCGTCGCACTGTTGATGGCCTTTCCAGGTCACCTTTTCTTCCAACTGTCTTGGAACTGTCACTCTTTACAAAGCCCGTGGCTGTTATTATTTGGGGACTTCGTCTGTACCAGGTCAGCTCTGTGTCAAGTGCACCGCATTTTTCGGCCACAGCTAAAGAGTGACAGCAAATCTTTGCAGACTTGTACCTTTCGCCCTGATAGCAAACGACTTTTCCATTTGATTGTTGAAACACGTAGTATGGTCTTCCACCGCTGTCATTTCTAACAACGAGGGAATGTTCCTGTTGTGATAGCGCTTGAACTATCGCTCCTTCGCTCCCCAACAAGTTTGACGCCTAAATGTACATGTCTTTTAGCAACAGGAGAGGTATGCCCGCCAGCCCTGACGTTTCAGGATCAACTGAAAGAGGACAAGACTGCTGTGACTGATCCAATTCAGGGTATCCCTAGACCCATCCTGGGAGGTCATCATCTTGGTTCAGTGACGGTAGTTGAGTTTTCCAGAATTTCTGCAAAGCGACTTCCCTTTGGTTGGTGTTCATCTTACACCATTTCTCTGGTGGAATCTGCAAACTTTTGAATTCCTCCGAATGCATATATGGGCCCGGTTGAGAATGGCTGCCTCGCAATCGCGCTTCTGCTGCGTAATCAATTTCTCCATCACCATGCAAAAATGTGACATTTCATTCGGCTGGTAGTTCACTGCTCTTTTAATTACCGCGTTTCCTGACTCGGGCAGATTGTTAAAGTACGGCTCTGGTGGATCTCCAAGGCCCCATTCCTTTGAACAGGCTTGAGAAAGTTTGCCATGAAAAGAGCTTGCCTGTTAAAACAAGCTTTAGGTAGATTATCTTTGTTCGAGTTCTTACAACGTTGTGAAAAATCGTAAATAAGTTTTCTAGGTTCTCAAACTTGAAAATTCCGAAGGTAGGACACCAAACCACCCTAATTTAGAGTGGCTGGTAAACCATGCTAAAGGAATTTCATTAAAATTCGTTGAAAATGGTGTTATTGTTGAATAGCTAAACTGCATGAAAAGTAAAAAGGGGCCACGTTGTCTTGTGGTTATAGACCTCAAAAGGTCAATAGTATGGTCCATTTGGCCTTTCTTCGTGTTGTCATGGCTACAACTTCTTAACACATTCACTTTTTCAGGATGAAAGGCATAGAGCTTTTAAGATTTTAAGACACAATTGGGGAAGATTCTATCAAGCCGCCTCATTCGTTGATTTGAGTGTTTAGATTTGCACCATTAAGTTTGAGGATTAACAAGCGTTACCTTGTTTGAAATGTAATCATGGAACTTTGACGACTGGCTGTGAAGGAGATGTTCTTTCTCTGTTGTGTTCCAGACATCTTTGAAACACTCCAACTGAGTAAGGAATTCATCTCCTGTTCCTGCATCGACAAGTCCTGTGAATTGAAAAAGTGCTAAACCTAGGGTGTTAACATGATCATCCTTGTCTTTGTTTTTAAACATTTATCAACGACAACAACAACAACAACAACAACAACAACAACAAAAAGCTTTATTTGCATGACTATAACAAATACGGTGTTGCAAAAGCTAATTATGGCTAATTATTGATTCGTTAACTAATTCCTAAGATAACTTAAAATAGAAGAAAATAAATAAAATTAAAAATAATAAATAAAGTAATGAAGTCTTTGCTTATTTTAAACTATTCATACAGTAGAAGTAATCATTCTTCAGAGAAGTTTATCTCTCAATTCGAAGCACGAGGAAACAAATGAAGTTAATTGAGCGTCTATATACGATAGTAAAGTTTCTTTTACTAATAGTCGTGTAAATGGAAGCCTAGGTTCTATTTTAGTAAAGAAGATATCTCTCAAAGAAGAGTAACTTGGGCAATCTAACAAAAAATGAATTTTTTGTGAGTTTTGAAGGGTTTGGTGCCAATAAGAGATATATTTCTTTTTCATACCATCTATGTGTTGTTTGATATTATTTTAATTCAATGTGTAATAATTAAAGTTGGGGAAATTATAGTATTCACTCATCTTCATGACACCAGAGTAAAAACTAGTTTGACCGTTATAATGAAGGTCAACAGATATTCTTAGGAATTGTTTTACTATAGACTGTTCATCCTTTCCTTGGAGGTAGTGTACGTAATTAAGTATCTTTTTATTAATGTCAACGATTAGAGGAAATCTGCCAAGTTCAGCTCTACATGCAACGTTGGTTGACTTATTATGTACTTCTAAATAGGGTTTACAGAAATGTAAATGTGTTTTTTTTTTCAATTCCGGAGCGTTCCCACGACTTAAAATCTGATTTAACAAAGGCACCCCACACCTCTCTATTGTAGGTTAGAATTGGCTGAATCATTGTTAATCAATGTTAATCGCTAAGGTGGGAGGCGGGGTAAGGATTTCGATGTCCCATTGATTTAAATCTGTTTCGAAACAAAAATTTCGCGTTCATTTGTTACATGTGGGTAGGGAATTTGTAAAGTCTGGCTCCAAAGCAAAAATGTTAAAGCCCACATACAATAGATACCTTCTTCCTTGCTCTTCTTCTTTATTCCACCAAGAACACCTGCCAGAAACTCTGCTTGCAGTCCGTGCAGGATTAACTTTAATTCCTCTTTACAGTTGTCTTTAAAATCGGTGAAGCACCTTAGGTGAAGAGCATGATAAAAATTTCTCTGTAATGGCTGGGTTAAGGCTTCTTCGCCATCGGTTCCGAAAGCAAGGACTGCCGCCATATCCTTGTTCATCTCTACTAACTTTGAAAAGAAGAAGTTGTAGCTTTCAAAAGTTTTACGTTGATGAAGCAACATCGGCCCAATCATCATTGGGTGTTCCCCTTTTTTACGACCCACCAACATGAGGCTATTATATGTAATGACTGTCTGATGAAATTTCCCCATAAATGTGGGATCGGCTCCAGGTACAGAGAACTTTTGTGGAGTTGGTACAGACCCTTACTATATCTCTCAGTTGCCAATTGAATCCAAGCACCACACGAAGTTCTGGTCCAGTAACTTCTCGTATGAATGCATTTAAAAAAAGCTGTGGAAACACCCTTCCTGAGTTTACTAATCCTGTCTGTTTGGCAAATGAGTTTGGTGAATTTTTTATCAAGAAAATTGATTTAATTTTGAAGAACATTGATGCTATCAATGTGGAGCCTCCTCTTCTGGACTATTACTGCGGTGATGTGAAATTAAGTCAATTTTCTGAATTGTCTGAAAACAAGGTAGGTCAATTAATTGAATGTTCTTCGAACGCTACATGTCAACTGGATCCTTTACCAACATGGCTTTTCAAACTTTGCATTATTGCCCTGGCTTCTAAAGTCACTGATCTTGTGAATCACTCATTGACCAGGGGCTATGTACCTGATCAGAGGAAAACTGCACTAGTTACTCCTTTACAAAAGAAGGATGGAAACGATACTGATTTCAAGAATTATAGACCAGTTAGTAACCTGCCATTTATTTCGAAAATTGTTGAAAAAGCTGTTGTCGATCAACTTCTACGTCATTGCGAAGAAAATGCTCTACTACCGGACTGTCAGTCAGCCTATCGTCGTTTTTAGTCCACTGAGACTGCCCTTCTTAAAGTCCAGAATGACATTTTGTTTAATATAGATAAGCAAGAAGTTACTCTTTTGATTCTTTTGGACCTTAGTGCAGCATTTGATACAGTTGACCACTCTTTGCTGCTGAATACTTTAGAACACGACTTTGGTGTAACGGACACCGCTCTTGTGTGGTTTCAGTCTTACTTATCAGAAAGGAAGCAATGCATTGTTATAGAGAACAATCTCTCTGATTAATTCAACTTGTCTCGTGGAATACCTCAGGGAAGCTGACTGGGCCCCGTCCTTTTTCTTCTTTAAGGGTCTAAATTGTTTGAAGTCTTAAGAAAACACTTTCCATCTGTACATGCCTTTGCAGACGATACCCAGAATTACTTTTCTTTTAAACCGGAATCACAGCTGGCTCAGGATAATGCAGTTAGTACGATTGAAAAGTGTGTCGCTGATATTCGTGCCCGGATGGTCTCTTATCGTCTTATGATAAATGAATCTAAAACTGAATTTCTGATTATCGGCTCCCATGGTCAGCCGTCCAAAATAAACATCAATTCTATAATGGTTGGGGACGCCATCATTGAACCTGTAAAGAGTACCAGAAATCTGGGATCTTGGTTTGATGAGCACATGGCGATGGACATTCACATTGGAAACATTTGTAACAAAGCTTTTAAGGGTCTTTACAGCATTAGACAAATAAGAAAATTTCTTTCCAATGAGGCCACCAAAATATTAATTCATGCTTTTGTGACATCTCACCTGGATTATTGCAACTTTCTCCTTTCTGGACTTCCAAAATATCAACTGGATCGGCTCCAAAAAGTCCTCAATGCTGCAGCTAGAGTCGTCTGTGTAGTACCCAAATTTAATCACATTTCACCCTATCTAAAAGATCTTCACTGGTTACCCGTAGAGTTTCGGATCGAATTCAAAATACTACTACTTTTTTTCAAAGCGTTAAATGGTATCGCTCCACGTTATATTTGTGATATTATCAGGGAAAAGGCATCAATCAGAAGCTCTTTGAGATCTAATGGCCTCACTTTGTTAGAGGCCGGCCTCGAACCAAATGTAAGACGTCTGGTGATCGAGCATTCGCTTTTGCTCGTCCATCCAAGTGGAATAAGCTTCCTCTGGCAATTAGGACTGCCAAGAACTTAAATACGTTCAAGAAACACTTGAAGACATTTTTGTTTAAAAAAGCATATGGCATCTGATTATTCCCTACCATGTTTATTTTATTTCTTACTTTTTTGTTTGATTGATTATTCTTAAATTTTATATTTTATTGATTTTGACTAATTTTTTCGATTTTATATTGTAAGTGCTTTTGAATATCATACAAAAACGCTATATAAATTAATTATTATTCATAACACGCCTAATGATATGCGAAACTGAAATACATTAAATTAACATATCCCTTGTGATTCAATGCACGCAGGCATGTGCACAATGGTGTTCCAAGGGTATAAATACTGAGTCGAAGCAGAATAACACTCCTTTCGTGCTTAGTCTCAGCCAGCGGAACAGTGAACGACATCTCTTCAGTTTTCGACCCACGCGAATTTTCTAGAATTATGGCTGAAGCTCCAGCGCCGGGAGTACAATTTTCTCAACCGCTAGTAAACCCTCCAGCACAAGGGCCACAAGTTCCACAAGTTGCACCAGCTGCTCAAGCTCCACAAGCCGCGCACGTGGCACAGGCTGCTTCAGTTCCACAAGCTGTGCAAGTTGCACAAGCTGCTCAAGTTCTACCAGCCGCACAAGGTGTACCAGTGCCACAGGCTGCACAAGCGGCGGGTCAAAATGATGCCCAAAATGTTGCTGCCGGCGGTCAAAACGAACTCGAGATTTTGTATTTTTTACCACGTGCGGTCGCAGGGGTAAGTTTTCTCACCAGGATTTATAAGTTGGGTGTAGTCCCGGGGGTGAGTTTTCTCTCTCCAGGATTTATACGCCGGGTGTAGTCCCGGGGGTGAGTTTTCTCACCAGGATTTATACGCCGGGTGTAGTCCCGGGGGTGAGTTTTCTCACCAGGATTTATACGCCGGGTGTAGTCCCGGGGGTGAGTTTTCTCTCTCCAGGATTTATACGCCGGGTGTAGTCCCGGCGGTGAGTTTTCTCACCAGGATTTATACGCCGGGTGTAGTCCCGGGGGTGAGTTTTCTCACCAGGATTTATACGCCGGGTGTAGTCCCGGGGGTGAGTTTTCTCACCAGGATTTATACGCCGGGTGTAGTCCCGGGGGTGAGTTTTCTCACCAGGATTTATACGCTGAGTGTAGTCCCGGGGGTGAGTTTTCTCACCAGGATTTATACGCCGGATGTAGTCCCGGGGGTGAGTTTTCTCTCACCAGGATTTATACGCCGGGTGTAGTCCCGGGGGTGGGTTTTCTCACCAGGATTTATACGCCGGGTGTAGTCCCGAGGGTGAGTTTTCTCACCAGGATTTATACGCTGAGTGTAGTCCCGGGGGTGAGTTTTCTCACCAGGATTTATACGCCGGATGTAGTCCCGGGGGTGAGTTTTCTCTCACCAGGATTTATACGCCGGGTGTAGTCCCGGGGGTGGGTTTTCTCACCAGGATTTATACGCCGGGTGTAGTCCCGGGGGTGAGTTTTCTCACCAGGATTTATACGCTGAGTGTAGTCCCGGGGGTGAGTTTTCTCACCAGGATTTATACGCCGGATGTAGTCCCGGGGGTGAGTTTTCTCTCACCAGGATTTATACGCCGGGTGTAGTCCCGAGGGTGAGTTTTCTCACCAGGATTTATACGCTGAGTGTAGTCCCGGGGGTGAGTTTTCTCACCAGGATTTATACGCCGGATGTAGTCCCGGGGGTGAGTTTTCTCTCACCAGGATTTATACGCCGGGTGTAGTCCCGGGGGTGGGTTTTCTCACCAGGATTTATACGCCGGGTGTAGTCCCGAGGGTGAGTTTTCTCACCAGCATTTATACGCGAGCTGAGTCCCGGGGGTGAGTTTTTTCTCACCAGGATTTATACGCCAGGTGTAGTCCCGGGGGTGAGTTTTCTCTCACCAGGATTTATACGCCGGGTGTAGTCCCGGGGGTTGGTTTTCTCACCAGGATTTATACGCCGGGTGTAGTCCCGAGGGTGAGTTTTCTCACCAGGATTTATACGTCAGGTGTAGTCCCAGGGGTGAGTTTTCTCACCAGGATTTATACGCCGGGTGTAGTCCCGGGGGTGAGTTTTCTCACCAGGATTTATACGCCGGGTGTAGTCCCGGGGGTGAGTTTTCTCACCAGGATTTATACGCCGGGTGTAGTCCCGGGGGTGAGTTTTCTCTCTCCAGGATTTATACGCCGGGTGTAGTCCCGGCGGTGAGTTTTCTCACCAGGATTTATACGCCGGGTGTAGTCCCGGGGGTGAGTTTTCTCACCAGGATTTATACGCCGGGTGTAGTCCCGGGGGTGAGTTTTCTCACCAGGATTTATACGCCGGGTGTAGTCCCGGGGGTGAGTTTTCTCACCAGGATTTATACGCTGAGTGTAGTCCCGGGGGTGAGTTTTCTCACCAGGATTTATACGCCGGATGTAGTCCCGGGGGTGAGTTTTCTCTCACCAGGATTTATACGCCGGGTGTAGTCCCGGGGGTGGGTTTTCTCACCAGGATTTATACGCCGGGTGTAGTCCCGAGGGTGAGTTTTCTCACCAGGATTTATACGCTGAGTGTAGTCCCGGGGGTGAGTTTTCTCACCAGGATTTATACGCCGGATGTAGTCCCGGGGGTGAGTTTTCTCTCACCAGGATTTATACGCCGGGTGTAGTCCCGGGGGTGGGTTTTCTCACCAGGATTTATACGCCGGGTGTAGTCCCGGGGGTGAGTTTTCTCACCAGGATTTATACGCTGAGTGTAGTCCCGGGGGTGAGTTTTCTCACCAGGATTTATACGCCGGATGTAGTCCCGGGGGTGAGTTTTCTCTCACCAGGATTTATACGCCGGGTGTAGTCCCGAGGGTGAGTTTTCTCACCAGGATTTATACGCTGAGTGTAGTCCCGGGGGTGAGTTTTCTCACCAGGATTTATACGCCGGATGTAGTCCCGGGGGTGAGTTTTCTCTCACCAGGATTTATACGCCGGGTGTAGTCCCGGGGGTGGGTTTTCTCACCAGGATTTATACGCCGGGTGTAGTCCCGAGGGTGAGTTTTCTCACCAGGATTTATACGTCAGGTGTAGTCCCAGGGGTGAGTTTTCTCACCAGGATTTATACGCCGGGTGTAGTTCCGAGGGTGAGTTTTCTCACCAGGATTTATACGTCGGGTGTAGTCCCGGGGGTGAGTTTTGTCACCAGGATCTATACGCCGGGTGTAGTCCCGGGGGTGGGTTTTCTCACCAGGATTTATACGCCGGGTGTAGTCCCGAGGGTGAGTTTTCTCACCTGGATTTATACGCTTGGTGTAGTCCCGGGGGTGAGTTTTCTCTCACCAGGATTTATACGCCGGGTGTAGTCCCGGGGGTGAGTTTTCTCTCACCAGGATTTATACGCCGGGTGTAGTCCCGGGGGTTGGTTTTCTTACCAGGATTTATACGCCGGGTGTAGTCCCGAGGGTGAGTTTTCTCACCAGGATTTATACGCCGGATGTAGTCCCGGGGGTGAGTTTTCTCTCACCAGGATTTATACGCCGGGTGTAGTCCCGGGGGTGGGTTTTCTCACCAGGATTTATACGCCGGGTGTAGTCCCGAGGGTGAGTTTTCTCACCAGCATTTGTACGCCAGCTGAGTCCCGGGGGTGAGTTTTCTCTCACCAGGATTTATACGCCGGGTGTAGTCCCGGGGGTGAGTTTTCTCTCACCAGGATTTATACGCCGGGTGTAGTCCCGGGGGTTGGTTTTCTCACCAGGATTTATACGCCGGGTGTAGTCCCGAGGGTGAGTTTTCTCACCAGGATTTATACGTCGGGTGTAGTCCCAGGGGTGAGTTTTCTCACCAGGATTTATACGCCGGGTGTAGTTCCGAGGGTGAGTTTTCTCACCAGGATTTATACGTCGGGTGTAGTCCCGGGGGTGGGTTTTGTCACCAGGATTTATACGCCGGGTGTAGTCCCGAGGGTGAGTTTTCTCACCTGGATTTATACGCCGGGTGTAGTCCCGGGGGTGAGTTTTCTCTCACCAGGATTTATACGCCGGGTGTAGTCCCGGGGGTGAGTTTTCTCTCACCAGGATTTATACGCCGGGTGTAGTCCCGGGGGTTGGTTTTCTTACCAGGATTTATACGCCGGGTGTAGTCCCGAGGGTGAGTTTTCTCACCAGGATTTATACGCTGGGTGTAGTCCCGGGGGTGAGTTTTCTCTCACCAGGATTTATACGCCGGGTGTAGTCCCGGGGGTGGGTCTTCTTACCAGGATTTATACGCCGGGTGTAGTCCCGAGGGTGAGTTTTCTCACCAGGATTTATACGTCGGGTGTAGTCCCAGGGGTGAGTTTTCTCACCAGGATTTATACGCCGGGTGTAGTTCCGAGGGTGAGTTTTCTCACCAGGATTTATACGTCGGGTGTAGTCCCGGGGGTGGGTTTTGTCACCAGGATTTATACGCCGGGTGTAGTCCCGAGGGTGAGTTTTCTCACCTGGATTTATACGCCGGGTGTAGTCCCGGGGGTGAGTTTTCTCTCACCAGGATTTATACGCCGGGTGTAGTCCCGGGGGTGAGTTTTCTCTCACCAGGATTTATACGCCGGGTGTAGTCCCGGGGGTTGGTTTTCTTACCAGGATTTATACGCCGGGTGTAGTCCCGAGGGTGAGTTTTCTCACCAGGATTTATACGCTGGGTGTAGTCCCGGGGGTGAGTTTTCTCTCACCAGGATTTATACGCCGGGTGTAGTCCCGGGGGTGGGTCTTCTTACCAGGATTTATACGCCGGGTGTAGTCCCGAGGGTGAGTTTTCTCACCAAGATTTATACGCCGGCTGTAATTCCGGGGGTTAGGTTTCTCACTAGGGTTTATACGCCGGGTGTAGTCCCGGGGGTGAGGTTTCTCATCAGGATTTATACGCTGTCTCTTGGCACGAACCGAGAACCCGCCGGGTATATTTGTTGAAGATATAGATACGCCATGTAATGTTACAAGGGCAAAGACTCACTAGGTATGCTCCGTCAGGGAGTATAGTTATCAGCTTTACTAGTCATGGCGTGTTTGTTGCTTGGGAATTTTTTTTTTCCTTTTTAGAGGTTACAGGCTGAAGTCCTGAAGTTAACCCAGACGGTTGAGACAATGACTAGATCATCTGTGGAGAACTCCCTAATGAAGATTATGGCCTACGCATCTCGTCCCCTACCAGATTTCAATACATATGAAGCCTTTGAGATGCTAGAATCGCTTCAAACTTACGGCTCAAGATACCAAGCATGACCGCCAGAATTTTTATCGTTTGGTTTACCAAACAGTCCGTGGAAAGCTCCATGTGCCTCGGGATCAATTTAGAATTCTCGTCCTGCCCCTTTTGGGCGATAAAGTTCATGAAAAGATCTTCGATTGTGTGGCGAAGGTAGAGAAACACTATCGTTCGAGGGACCGGGCCGGGACGGCAGCTGTGTCTCCCTATTACTGGGAAGGCCGGAAGAGAAATGTCAGAGATTTCCTGAGCAATCCGGGAAGGCCTATGTCGTGTTTCCCCTGTTGTAAACTTGGCCACATTAAACGATTCTGCGAGGCAAGAAAAAGGGATCTTTCTGAGAACATGGGGCTGCAGAAGAATGACACCTCTCCGGCGTCAGCCGCAAAATAAAGTGTGAACTTTTCGCAGACAACATATGTTAAGTTGCTTTAGGTTTTCTGTTTGGGTAATAAACGTATCTTCAATTCAGTCATGTCTTATGTGAGTGTTTTTCTCTTCATTAGTAATAAACTCAATAGTCTCAGAGTTTTGATAGCTTTGAAAACAGGGTCTCTAGTTACCCTCCCAGGATTACTGGGTCAGAGCTGTCATCTCTCTGCTGACTACTTTGGGGGTTTCACCCGTGGGAATAATACCTTTTGTTCTTGATGTTTTTCCCTAGGAAATCATTTCATGGTCTTGGGAATATGGCAAGAACTTTGATAACGCTATCAGTCTGGGGTGAATGCAATTCAATGGGTAGACTCCATGAGGAACTCCATAGCGGTCAGCGGCGAGATGACAGCACGTGAACTAATGCAAAAGGTCACGCGTGTGGAGCAAGGCGAGATTGTAGGGGATGTAAATGAGTTGTCTTTCCGAGACCCCAGTAATTTTAGAGCTGGAGAGCTTCACGCTCACTACTCGTTTTGGGAGAAAGTCGTGGAACGATGCCCTAAAATGGCGGCTCAAACCGATGTCTAGCTATGTACTAGACGTTTTTGTGATCTACCAACATACTGTCTTTTCTTTTAGTTGTGGGTAGGTTTGGGAATTGTAAGGTTTGGGAAGGTTTTGGGGTATTTATGGATAAGATTGATGTTTGTTGTAAGTAAGAAATAAAGAAAGGAGCTTGTCATGAAATTAAAGATGAACAGTATGGCGTGAGTGGCGCTGAGCAATATTATTTCCCATATCTTATTTCAACTGAGCATGAATAGAGTGTTATGAAATAGATTACTATTATTATTATTATTATTATTATTAATATTATAATTTTCCGGACTACCCAACTGCTGCCTTTTGCTATTCATTAGCATCAGTATGAGCGAGTCAACCTGCTTTGAGGATATCCCACGACGTTGATTTTGAGCCTGCTCCCTGTTTCGTAGTAAGTCGCTCTCCGATTTTGCATTCACGATGCCACCTTTTTGCACATCTACGTTCTGGAAGGCTTGCTTTGGTTTCTTGGTTGCAGAGACTTCTTTGAGATCTTCTATTACGCTTCTCTTAGTTCTCACGTACCGGGCAGCATTAGACTTCTTACTATTTCCGTGGGGCACTACTTTAACTTCATGTTCTGTTCCGTCGAAGACGTATCGGATCAGGTGAAGATGGGGTATTTCTGAAGCCAGGAATATATTGACCGATTAAATTGAAAAATGTGTTATGACATACTTTTTAGCAAAAAAAAAAAAAAAAAAAAAAAAAAACAACACCGTCACTGTCATCTCAACTAAGACGAGATTCAAAGTGGGACCTCGCCTTTTTCATTTTCGTTATTTGTTTTTGCTGACGTCTCTAAGAAATGGTCTTCCGTGGTGGCAAACTAACTTTCTGGTGGTGTGTACAAAAATTTTCAGCTGGTCCCATCATTTGTCATAAATATTTATCCCGAAATACCCTCTTGTGTTTAAGTCGAACCCTCCTCACCCACCGTTCCTCAAATTTCACCACCATTTTCCTTCAATACACGCTTTCAAAGGACAGTATATGGTGACATTCGCTATGTAATACCTACCTTGAATTTTAAAAAAAATACTTTTTCAAATCTGGCGACGATTTGTTCTTGTAGTACGTCCGACGCAGATTATATCTTACTCAGTCTGGCGGCGGCATATCGTGGTCATCAAGGAATAATATATAGTTTCTTCATCATCCATACCAAATTTCTCCTTATGGACCCCATTATTTCTCCACGACCCAATATCGTCGCTTTTTATGTCTTCTTCATGGCTTAGTTTAGAAACATTAACCAAGAAGACGACATTGTTACACAATGCACGCGGCGTAGCGGTGCAAAGGGTGTTGAAATTTACTGGCACTAGTAGTGCCGTTTGGAGCGCTGTTGTAGCAGATAATATTTCTCGAGTCCACTTAAACGCCAGCGTTTCCTCATTACCATTATGGGGAATACCTGTTAACCTATAAAGAACAAAAAATGCAAGTAAATCCGTTTTTTTTTAACAGTGACACATCGAATAGATAAGATAAGATAGATAATTTATTTAA
Source organism: Pavona decussata (assembly GCF_977016875.1). Classification (NCBI taxonomy): domain Eukaryota; kingdom Metazoa; phylum Cnidaria; class Anthozoa; order Scleractinia; family Agariciidae; genus Pavona; species Pavona decussata. Next base: position 157,159 of record NW_028145488.1, on the reverse strand, counting down.
TGTCAAATACACAGCGGGTGATCTCCCACTCCAACGAGCCACAGGCTCATGATAAAAGTGTCTGACAATATAAAACAAGGTAATATCGTCAAGGCGCATGGAGTGTGCCGGCGTGAATTGTTTAAAGAAATTGGGATCTAAGACCCTGGGGGTAGGGGGGGAGGGGGCGGGGGGTAGGGTGAAGACAGCGGCGGAGGCTCTCTCCCTTTCCCCTTCCCCCCGCCTTCCTCCCAACACTCTCCCCCTCTTCACTACTTTCTCCCGTTTTCCACTTCGCCCCATCCTCCACCTAAAGAGCCTGTTCACAGGCTAGTTTCTTTTCTATGGGGTTTCTCCTGGGGAATGTGTTAGGGTGTACCCAACTATCAAGCACCCAGTCAAGATAAATAGATATCTATTAAGTATCCCATCACTACGGAAGTACCTTAATTGCACAAACTCACCGGTCTTTTCCAATTACTTCTCGTGTCAAGTGATCAACCGGGGAGCAGTCTGGGTTGTTTATGCTTCTGTCATGTGGCCTCTCTCTATCAGATATATGAATCTAAATATGGGGTTAAGACAAAGATTAGGTAACTTCACGGTTTACATTTTTACTTATGCTGAAACTCGCAACTGAATTATGTATGATTTATTTTTTCTTAAAGGGCGTTTTAGCCTAGGAAAAAATAATAAAATGAAATAAGAAAATAAGAAGGGCATCCTAAAGAGAATTGCTGAATGAAAGGATCTGAAGGTTACAGCCTCGTCCCGGGCACGTTTCTCTTTATGGGCGCTAAGCTGCTTTGAATATGCCTAGAATAGGCGTTGCTTACCTTAACTTTGGCTTTAACTGGGCTATCATCTGGCACAGGGATAGGATTCGTCGGCGTGTCCGCTCTGACCGTTCTGTAATAGAGAGAAAATGATTATGAGGGATGGTTGTTTGAACAAATTACATCACAAGGCGTGTTAATACTATACTTGAGTTCCGTTCGTTGTATCGCTTTCTTTGCTTCCCTGTTTTTTACTCGTATTTCTTCTCACCGGGAATAAAAAAAAATCGATTAAATGGCGTTAACTCAGAAAAGACACACACATATGCACAAACGCCATAAAGTGCGACTTTTTTTTTTGAGAATGTTCGGGTATAACTATGTTATTGAATAATATCACTAGCGCTCCTCTATCAAACCCTATATTTTCAGCCATGTTTGGATCGCCTGTGGCTCTCGTAGGAACGGGATGTCGATTTTCCTTATGGTTTCTCAACTGTGGTATTTTTCCCGCCGAAATGATTCAAACAGATTCATAGCGGTGCTCTCGCGCGCGCCGCAGGCGCGCGCAGCGGAGCCCCATAGCAAAGAGAATTTGGTAACCCGTGAATGCGAGAAATTTTGGTTTGGATATGACGTCATTTCTGTCCATCCGACCGCCCGACCGTCCGTACGCAATCCCACAATGCTAATGCGCCCGTGTTTGTTTGGCGGGAAGTTGCATGGCGAGATAGTTTGGCAAGATGCGTTTACAACAGAAATGCTAAAGAACAAAAAACACAAAGACAATTTATACGTATGTGTTGGATATGTTGACAAACGTGGAAAGAAGAGAGAGAGAGAGAGAGAAAAAGAAAACAAAAAAGCGGAGATGATCAAGCAAAGTTGAACGTGGAAGAGAGCGACGGATAGCAAGTTAGAGCAGGCCGACCGGATAAGAAGCCTCACATTAGCCTATATCACCCGTTCGTGATAAGTTATGGTAACTTTTAGAACTCTAAAATAGCTTTACATAGACACTTTAATCGCCAGCAATATTCGAGAAGTTAATTTTGAAAAATTTGTTTCGTGGCCGTGTGTTTATTCGTTCGCAGCGCACGGCCCTTAAGCTTATAAATGTGTTTGTAAACAAACGGCAAGTTTCAAAGCTCTAAAATAATTCTACCAAACGCCAAAGAGTACGTTTCGGTATTCTCCTTTTCTTAAACTTAGAGACTAGAATTATTACTAATTAAGAGCAGAATTGACCCAGTTTTTAATGTCCAATAATTTTTCCCCGGGAGCTTACTTGCTCTCGCAAAACTACCATGTTTACGTGATTACGACGGCCGTTTCAACAGATCATTTGTAAACCAAAAAGGTTTCTTTCCGGAAAAAAATCGATAATTTTCCTTTATGTTACGTGTTTCAAGCTTTACACAGATATTTTAATCGTTTATTAAATTCTCGATACCATCGATATTCGTGTAGAAATTAATTTTTGAACATTTTGTTTCGTGGCCGTGTTTTTTTCATTCGCACCTTTCGGCATTCATGTGTTTGTAAACACACATAAGTTTAAAAGCTCTGAAATAATTCTACCAAACACCAAAGAGTATTTGTTAACGTTTATTTAGAGACTAGAATTATTACTATAGGACCAGAATTGACACAGTTTTGGATTTCCAAACATTTTTCCCCGGGAGCTAACTTGCTCTCGCAGAAAATGTCATGTTTACGTGATTCCGACGGCCGTTTACAGATCATTTGTAAACGAAAATGCCTTCTTCCAGGCAACAATCGACAATTTTATTTATGTTATGTGTTTAAAGCTTTACGCAGATGCTTTTATCGTTTATTAAATTCTCGATACCATTGATATTCGTTTAGAAATTAATTTTTGTACAATATTGTTTCGTGACCGTGTTTTTTTCATTCACACCACACAGCTCTCATGCGTTTGTAAACAGACACAAGTTTAAAAGCTCTGAAATAATTCTACCATACACCAAAACCTATTTTCCCGTATTTTCCATTTGGTTGACAACACTAGAATTATTACTATAGGAGCAGAATTGACACAGTTTTGAATTTCCAAACATTTTCCCCCGGGCCGGTAACTTGCTCTTCCACAAAAAATATTATCATGACGTGTAATTCGACGGCCGTTTACAAATCATTTGTAAACGAAAATTCTTTCTTCCAGTACATGTATTTCCTTAGATTGGTTCTCGCAACCGTTAAACAGAGATCTCGACTCGTCTTGAAGAGATGGGGAAAACCACCTGAGAAAATCCGAGCTCGCACTGAAGTGCCTCGAGAAATTTTAGCTATCTGGCAGACAAAAAGATAGACGGAACTCGTCGAAGTAATTGTTCTCAGAAACATCAGATCTAGAGCCGCTTGAAAAACCGTTTAGTTTCATAAAAGATCCAGAGTTCTTGCAAGCAACAAGGCACTAGATGCGTTTGTCAAAACACTGAGGAAAGATCGTGAAATTGCTTGCGTAGTAAACAAAGAAACACTCACCCGAGAAATCGTTGAAAAGCATTTCCAGTCTTTCAGCTCGGCCCAGCTGACACAACAAATCCTTCGCAGCTTCAAAATACTACTTGGCTTTAGCTTTTGGTGCTAGAAATTTGTAGAAAATCTTGCCGGAGCGATTGGCGCACAAGACGAGTACTCAATTTTTTACTGAGCTTGATGCAAAACGCTCTCGATTTCATTCAAACTTGAACAAAGCTGCCACTTTCATTCATGCCGGTCCGCGCGCGGGAAAATGTTACAAGTTTCTTTTTTTTTTTTGACAAATAAAGTTCAGCTTTTCTGCTATAAATCTGTGCTTTGTCATCAATGTGTTGAATCATAAAACAATTATCCTGCTCAATCTTGCGGAATATCGCCTGATTTTAGCCAACTTGGCCTACGGCCTCGTCGGCTAAGTATCAGGCGATACTTGTTCCGCGCGATTTCGCAGGATAATTGCTAATTGTAAGAAGAAGTAGCGAGTTGAAAGCACTTGCATGGTCGCCATGACTGATTTCAGTTTCTCAACTGAACAAATGTCAATCCTATCCAAGTTTTTAGCTTTGACACAAATAATCCGGCTTTTGCTGATTCCTGTAAGAAACACGAAAACTAACGTTTAGGAATTCCCTTTCTAGCTGCAGCACTTGATTTCCATGTATTTGTAGTACAAACAACCCGGCTTAAACAGTCGAACTCCAAAGAACTTGAAAGAAGTCGTTGTTTTTGGACACAAAATTACGAAACCAACGGAATGTAGAACTGGCGTGTTCAGCCAGCCTCCATTGTAACAAATCAGCATTCAAAAAAAGGAAGATTTGGTCGTTGGGTGCCCCTGAATGCACCACGCAAAGGATTTCACAATTTGAGGGCTCAGCCGTGCCAGAAAATTTGAAGAAACAAGAAAACGTTCTGTGGCTTTTTGTATGTTTCCATACATTCGTCTGTTATTTTTTCCTGGAAGTGTCTCGCCCTGATCGCCCTAACTAGGTCTCTGCCCCGCGAAAAGTGGGCCTTACACCTTAAACGCGAAACATCTGAGAAAATATATTTTAACAATGGGTAGATAAAATGTTGATAGCAGTAACATTCTTGCCAAACAATCACGTGCGCAATTGTGGCACATTTTTCGTGGCAGATGCCACGTCGATAAAGCTCATGTGCTTAGTCGAGTTTAACATTATAAAACTCATGTGCTTAGTCGAGTTTAACATTATTATTATTATTTTTATTATTATTATTATTATTAATTTTATTTTTTTTTTTGGAATTAGTTGCGTTTTCTTGCCTCCTTGGATATTCTTCATAATGCATCGATTGTATGCTTTTTAGGTGAAAAAGTGAATTTCGCCACCCAGAATTTAAAGGGTGATAACTCACCGACCAAAAACAGCTCATATGCGCGAACGCCGTAACTCTATGGATTCGTCAATTATCTGTTACAATGAATCTGTCTCGAAAAAGTCTTCAATCCAAAACGTTCACTCTTCAAATTTTACGGTTTCAATTTTTTTTTTCTGAGTAAAACGTACCGTTCATTCGTGATCTCCTGTCTCGGCCACGTGGTGGTCCCACTAAGGGAAAATCGAGAAAATGTTGTAAGTGTTAAGTACACAAATGAAATGAGAACCTTATACCTAACCTTATGACTCACCTCCTGTTCTCAAACACGGGAGTTTCTAATTCGCAGTCACTGTTCGAGCTATCTGTCATGATGGTACGTCAGGGTCTTGCTGCGACAATTCGTCAAACAAACCTTCCCCCGCAATCTTGCTCATGACACAACACTTTGTGTAGTGTGTGATGCTTTGATTGACAGTTGCCAATGACGCCGATTTCAATCTAGTCGATACTCGAAACAATCTTCTCGTAATAGAAAAATAGACTCGCATGCGCTTTATCTCTTAAAACTAACCACATTTATTGGAAACTGCATATTTAAACACGACTAATTTTGTTCCATGCGAGAATGCTTGCAAACGAAAGAAAGGTTTCCTGATGGCTCATGGTAGCTGTGAGGCACAACAAACCCTACTTGATTTCCAGCGCCGTTCTTTGTTTACTGGTGGTTTTTTTCGGGTAACGTTAGTCCTTTGTTAATTGTTGTTGTCATTTTCCATTCAATTTTTTTCTTCTTGTCAATCTGTATATTTATATATTTATACTTCTTATTTTAGGTAATTTTTAAATTTTTTTATTTTTCTTTTGTTTTATTTTGTCATCCTCATTTTCACATCCGCCATCCGCAGCCATCCGGTCCGCGTTTTACAGATACCTGTACAGTATATCGATCGAGCATGTATTTGGCAGACTGCGCGTCTTTGTACATTGACTCGTGACAAACAAACTTTATTGGCACTCCCTGAAAAGGGTGTCAACACGATAGTAAATCTAAAAGTTATAATGATGCAATGCAAAGATTTATACAAGAAGAAGTGAAGAAGTGACAATTTGAAACAAACAAAAAAACAAACAAACAGACAAAATCGATCATTTTCTGACGATTTTTGTTTTTTTCTTATAATCACTTGAGTAATTTTACTAAAACAATTATTCGCCTGAAGCTCAGTTAATATTGGTGAATATTTACCAATATTTACTTCGCCTTCGGCGAGTAATTGTTAATTATCCTGAAAATTTGCATGTGATAATGACGGCATGGAACCGTAGAAACGTCATACAGTAAAGTTCCGATAGTAACACCCCCCCCCCCCCCCCCCCGAAAGTAACGACTTTCCGAAGGAAACGTCAAAACTTTGTGGCCTTTAAGATATCCCGAAAAGAGCGAACCTCCCGAAAGTAGAAAGTCCCCCAAAAGGTATGGAGACCAAGTCTTTTTAATTGTGTTATACACATACTGAATGCCTTCATTGTTTTTCAATACATAGTCAACTTTTACAATGTACAATACTAATATCTTCGTGCATTGAAAAATTGATCACGAAAAGGCACTTTACAACAAGAGAAAGCCTTAAACGATCATTCGTCCTTGGTGGCGCAATGTAAAAACTAAACTGGTATAATTACGAATTAACAACAGGGACGTTTCTTCAAATTAAAATTGAAAACTCTGCACACTGCAATTTAAAACGCATTGGTGTGTCATGGAGAAAGAGCACTGAGTTTAGCTTTCCTTCCCTGATTCAGAGAAGAATTCGATTTCCTCTGCATGGGCTGATTCACGCACGCGGTAGTCCGGTAGACCATCGATGTTTATTTCACTGTCCCCGCTACCAATAATGGGTAGTGCAATACCATATTTTACAAATGAACGTATAACTGTGTCTTTATTACTTAGGTATCACTGTCACATACCTTCTGTTTATTAAATTAAACGCCATCTTCATACCATGGAATCCAAATATATATATTTTTTAAATATAATGCTATTTATTTTTCATTGCTTTGTTTCATGAGCTTGTTCCCCGAAAATACCCCCCCCCCCCCATTCAGTAACGATACCCCTCCCCCCCACCAAAAAATAATAATAATAATTCCGGAAGTAACGAAGGTCGCTACTATCGGATTTTTTCGGTGTTCTTTTATGATCTTTTCTTCAAACTTTTTTAGATAAACCAAAGATAACGGTTCCAGTGATGAGAACAGTTCCAGGTCATATAGTAAAGTGTTCGGCTGAAGGAACTCGTCCCATGAACATGTCGCTAATTCAGAATTTCACCATTTTGGATCAGAGAACCGATCATGCTGTTGCCAAAGTTACGAAGAAGGGAAACGCCACGTGTGTGGCTAAAAACCAAGCTGGAACAGATTCAATGACATTTTCTGTTTCAGGTGTGCCTTTTCTTTTTGTTTTCCTTTGTGTTTGTTGTTTCCTTTAGTAACTAACTTTTAGATTTTCTTTTCACCTTCATTCTTTAAACAATAATATCCATATGAAGATTCCAAGTTTTTTTAACCAGGCAACTCTTGAAACTCATTTAAATTTCTGTTTTCCGACCATTTTCGGTAAAATTGCTTGGACTTTGAAAAATTCTAATAATCGTTAAAATCGCACTGCAACAGTAAAATATTTTTCTTAGAAAGACACCTTAGCAGTGATCAGTTTAATCGGCCACCTAGCCTTTAAGGTAGGGTTACAGAAAACCGTGTGCCTGCTTTGAGAGCATCGATTTCGTTCACTGATGAAAGAGACACGCTGTTAACCGTGGAGGAAACATTAATACCATTTATACAAATGCAAAACCGTCATTAGCTCTGTAAAGTGAAATACTAATGTCACTTGAAATCCGGAATTACGTCATGTTTTCCAAACTTCAACCGACAGCTCTCATTTGTCCACCTTAGAAGACCTTACAACAACGTGTACAGTGATTTGAACTAATCAAATGAAACTAATTCAGGTTCAGCGAACTATATTTACAGTAAGTCAAACCAAATTGTTGCCGCATGACGTTTTAGAAGAAGATATGATTAAAGTTGGTGGTTTTCCTTTCGATAGTTAAGTTTGAACCAGAGGACATCCTCCCATTCCGGCTACATGTGAGAAATTTTGTCATCGACAATCCTGGATAAGAGCATCTGATCCAATTCTACATAGGTCGATCCCAGACGTTAACGTAAAGCTAACTTTTAATCTTTCAGATTGCGGGAATCAGTGCTCTGCCCGTGGAGAGATAAGATACAGCCAAGTTGAGAATGACTATTCATGTATAAATACACTATTGACGCCTGACTTCCTGCAATGCCTTCCAACAACTGCCACAAAGCTGTACGATTTTCCTTTTCTTGTCGAATGACTATCTCCTTACAGGATTTTAACAATTAAATTCCATTTAAAGATGGGACCTACTTTTAAAACTGGGCATACGTTCTGCACATCTGGCGATACTCGAGTTTGCTATGGGTGGTACTTACTAATACAGGGATATTTTTGCACGGTTTAAAACTATGCGGAGGAAGCCGAACTTAGCAAGTGCTCTTTGTATACAACAAAAAAAAATTGGGGTAACCTTGCTTTTTTCATAGATAAAAAAGCCTCAATTTTGAACAAAAAGCCATATATTGCTTTGTATTTTTTTTTCAAAATAATTGTTGCTTAATTATCTCTCTAAAAGAAAAAAAAAAAAAAGCGCAGTTACCCCCAAATTAATTTTCGGATTTCAATAGCCCTTGCTAAGATCTGCTTTTCCCGCATAGTCATAAACCCCGTAAAAATACTTCTTTATAATGGAAATCTTCCTGAAAATGAATCTATCTTTAATTCCCCTGAAAGAACATTATAAGCCCATCAATAAATTTTAGGGCGAAAGGTTTTTTTTTTTTTTAAATTCCAGCCTTGATTAACAAATTGCCTTCTTAAAAAAATATCTTCCATGGTGACTTCATTGACATAAAATTACTTCTTATAATTTTTGGAACCCTGTTTTATATGTGCAATTCTGGCTTAATTTTGAACAGAATTTTACGCAAGACAGGGATCAAGGATTTACCCATTGGAACATTCAGTCATATGACAGGCCTTAATTACCTGTAAGTAGGTGGGAAAACGTTTGTCTCACGATTGAGTCACATAGATGTGGATCGCGGCGCTTCGACCGCTATACCGCTGGTCTTCATCAGGGGATGGTGTTGACTGTTTGCGTAACAGTATAAGTATATACTGTTACGCAATCAATCGACACCATTGAAAAGTTGATTGGTGGAAAAGTGCAAGCATCATTTTACAAATAAAACACTCATGAAGTATTGAACCTATTAGTAGTATCAAGGCTGTAAATTCAAAAATGAAAATGTTTTTTTTTTTTTTTTTTTTTAATTTTCGTATTTATGAAAAGGAACAATAATATCGGCGTTGGAATCAAAATTAAAGGGAGCATAAAGCCGGAATTGGTACGACGTTGCTTGGCAAGAACTAAGATGGCTTTTACCCTTCTTTCAGCCTGAATATGAAAGCGTGCAAGCCTTTTGGAACTCAGTGATGCCTGCCAAAAGCTTTTAACAAAGGACTTGAAGGAAATCTGCTGAGTCTGCTAATGTTTGCATTGACCAGTTCGGCTCTGTTGTAACCACATCCAGTCAATGTGATCTTTTTGAGATTGCACGATGTCACAATACGCTATTTATCTCATCAATTTGCAACGACAGCCTATATCCATTTGATTTAAGCAATCGTGCATAATACTCTATACAATTCAAAATTTTGCACCTTTCGATCCAAACTTGTGCTGAACTGAGCTACACAAATAAACTTCACTGACATTGTGTGGTGTTTCATTCGATAGTATTGAAACGTTTGGGGTCGGTGCCGCTGATGCTCCAAACAGAAAAAAGAGTGGGAAAGTAAGCAAGATTAAAGAAAACATGGACGCTATCCCACGGGCTACCTTGTGTGCTTCCTATCAGTACAACATGTATACATCAAGTATATGATGACAAAAAATACATGCAGTCAATACAAGCGTTCGATATATACGGGTGTTTCTTTATTTAAATCAACCAGTGTCCTGGCACATTTTTACTATTGCCTACCACAATCATGTTATGCTATGATGTTTAAAACGATAGAGTAGCAACATTGCAGGGCCTGAGAGGCAGTTTTTTAAGAGGGGGTCGCTACACCTCTTCAATTGAAGCGGGAGGAGGAAGGGTGGACTAAAAATGGCTAAATGGCGAAATGCATCCAACTTTACTTCAAAATTTTAACATATTGTATTAATTCAGAGATAAACAAGATATATTTTAGCCGTAAAATGCAATTAACCTGGTGCCGACTGAATATTATTTAATACAGTTACAACTCATCAAGCCTTTAGTTTAACAAACAAGGAAGGAGATGGTGACAAGAGAAACTGTGCAGCCATGCACTCTGTGAGAAAAGGCAGCATTATAACCTTGGCGTGATTTATTTGCTTACTGTCATGAAATCGGATTCTTTGAATGTGCCGAATTTCTTTTCCGATTATCGTTACGATCAGCAATTTCATATTTCCACGTCGGCAAGGCAAAGTTTGTCTGTTCTGTCTTTGTGGGTGTTTAGCGGAGCCATGTTTTAACCTTAAAGCCACTGAAAAGGATCTTTCCCCTACTGCGCTGGTTGCAGTAGCCTGCGAACGCAGCCGTATTTCCGGCAAACGACAGCCGAAAATACGGCTGTGTTCGCAGGCTGTGGTTGCGGGAATACCAGCAGAAGCTTGAAGATCGTGACAACTTCAATTTTCATGCTTTTCTGAGGTTCTTTCAACTCCTTCATTTTGTCTAGAATGTCATCGAAACATGTAATATCACAACCATTCATCGAAACATTAAAAATTTCCAGCCATGGGCTTTTAACGCGTCAGAGACTACATCATCAGCATAATTCGTTTCAAGAATTGTAGCTCCGTGGAGTAGTCTTCAGATTTAAGAACTTTGATAAAAAAAGACTGCATTTTTGCATATGTTACTTACATGACATAGCCTGGCTGATAAAACGCAGGTCAATGGCATTCACTATCAAGTCAATAGTTTCGAAGTATATTCGCCTGTAACAGCCCGGTCCAGGGATGTTGTAGGATATTATGTTGTTCCAGTCCTGATGTCTATTACTTAATTATTATTATTATTATTATTATTATTATTATTATTATTATTAGTATTAAGGAGATGGCACCATGTAAGACCAAGCAAGCACTGAATCTGGCTGCGGAAAAAGGATCATCGGCGTTTTAATCTGGGTTTTAGATCTGGTTTTTAACCTTAATAGAAGGCAGTTCCGCGACGCTATTAAACTACGCTATGACTGGCCAATAGAAGACACCCCTTCCACATGTGTCTGTGGGGAAGTTTTTACAGTTGACCACTCCATGATCTGTAAACTAGGAGGTCTCGTCATTCAGCGTCACAATGAGTTCAGAGATCTGGAGGCTGAACTCCTGAGTACAGTTTGCAGTGACGTTGAGACTGAGCCAGTTCTCCTAGACATCTGTTATAAATGAGATAGAATACAATGGGCAAAAATCGGAAAACCAAACGGATGTGGCAGAAATGTTCAATTCCTTTTTTTCAGAAATTGGGCCTAACCTCAGCAGACATGTAATGGAGGTTGATAACTCCTTCGCAGAGTTTCTTAGCGAAACTGATAAAGATTTCATGTTTGAATAAACAACATCCACACATGTTTTCTTACTTCTATCAAAACTCTGCCGGTCAAAGGCAACTGATTTACATAATATTTTTGCGAAATTATTGAGGGAATGCCATGACTTACTCGCTGAATCTCTCACCGTAATATTCAATCAATCCTTGATAACCGGTATCTTCCATAATGAATGGAAATCTGCTAGAGTTACCCCACTGTATAAAGACTCCGGGAAGCGTGCTGAGCCGACAAATTACCGACCAATATCAGTAATTCATGTGGTGGCCAAAGTTTTTGAACGCATAATTTACGACCAGATATATAAATATCTAACTAAGAATAGCCTCCTTACGCGTCATCAATCAGGTTTCCGCTCTCTACACTCCACGGTTACGGCATTACTTGGGGCTACTGATAGCAGGGCTTTGAATATTAATTGTGGTTTTGTCAACGCTGTTGTCTTTTTTGACCTTAAAAAGGCCTTTGATACAGTTGATCACGAAATTTTATTACGTAAATTGCAATATTACAGAATACGACGGACTAGTCTTAAATGGTTTACTTCTTACTTAGATAATATAACTCAAATCTGTGATGTAAATTGTTGTAAGTCAACCCCGAAAATATTGTCATGTGGTTTTCCACAAGGAACAATTCTAGGACCTTTTCTATTTTTGTTATATATCAATGACTTACCGAATTGCTTGCAGTTTTCACAGACTAGGATGTACGCTGACGATACCAGCTTGACGTTTGCTAGTACTGACGTTAACAATTTAAATAATTGTCTTAATTATGATCTCAGCAAAGTGTACTTAACAAATCGACGGCCGCAGTCTTCTATGGTCTATACTCTTTTTTACAATAACTGTCCAAATTCCCGCGCTCTTATAGACCTCCAAATTCGCGCGCGCGCTGATTGGCTCGTAGCTATTGTCTATAAGAGTACAGACAACAAAAATGACGTCAAATGTAACGCGCGCGCTTTCTCAACGAAAAAAAAAATGCCAATTCCGCTCGTACTTTTTCCATGTTATTGTAAAAAACAAATCGACGGCAGTTTTCTATGGTCTATACTCTTATAGACCATAAAATGACGCCATAAAATGTCCAAAACTTGGCAGTGAAACCACTCGCCTGCGGCTCGTGGTTCCACTTGAGTTTTGAACATTTTTTGACGTCATTTTATGGTCTATAAGAGTATAGACCATAGAAAACTGCCGTCGATTTGTTTTTTACAATAACATGGAAAAAGTACGAGCGGAATTGGCATTTTTTTTTTTTCGTTGAGAAAGCGCGCGCGTTACATTTGACGTCATTTTTGTTGTCTGTACTCTTATAGACAATAGCTACGAGCCAATCAGCGCGCGCGCGAATTTGGACAGTTATTGTAAAAACTTGGTTATCAGCCAACAAGCTTACTTTACGGAGTTCATGCTAATTTACTAGGCAGAAGTTATCGAATATTTCAGAGAGATCCTCCCTATCTATAAATGACATGGCTGTGGAACAGGTAGCATCAGCCAAATCTCTTGGGGTCTACATCGACCAAACTTTAAATTGAAAATGTCATATTGAAAATATCTCTAAAAAGATTGTTTCTGACATTGGTGCAATTAAGCGCATAAGACATCTAATGCCATTTAATATTTTAGTCAATGTTTATCATAGCCTTGTTCAACCTCACTTTGATTATTGTAATGAGGTGTGGGGAAATTATAACAAGAGCCTTTCTGATAAGCTTCAAAAGCTTCAAAATCGCGCAGCCCGCATTTTGATGTCCGCTGGATATGATAGCAACTTGGATGATATGTTCCGGGCACTAGGGTGGCGAAAACTCTGTTATCAAAGATTGGATAAAAAATCAATTATGATTTATAAAACTTTAAATGGGATGACACATGAATATTTAAGATCAAACTTTGTTTTACGCGATAATTTGAATTCTTTTCATTTAAGGAATACTGAAAACACGCTAACTCTTCCACAACCGCGCACTGATTATTTAAAGGAAGGTTTCTCACATAGTGGAGCTCAGTTGTGGAACAGTTTGCCAATAGAATTACGGCAAGCAACTTCCTTGAATGATTTGAAGACTAAATTGAAACGCCACAGTTATAAGTAAGATTTTTAAACACGGCCTCCAAGAAAAGCAGCATTTATTGTTTAGCTTTGGTTTATTATTTTTTAACTTCAATAATCCTAGTTAGGTAGATAGATAGTTAGTGGATAGTGATAATCTAAGTAGCTGATGGAAAAACCGTGTATAAATAAAGTTATTCTATCCTATCCTATCCTATCCTATCCTATCCTATCCTATCTCTGGAGAACAGTTAAGTAGAGGATCCAACAAAGCACAAGATGCGAGATAGGATATCCATGCACGTGGGTTCTGGGAGCAACGACGATCGGCATTCTTTGATGTAAGGGTTTGCCACCCCACTGCTGAATCGTATAAGGACCTGGAGCCGCAACAGATCTATCATACGCACGAGAATGAGAAAAAGCGCCTGTACTCAAGAAGAGTTCTCGACATTGAGCATGGAACATTTACACCTTTGGTCTTCACTACAACCGGCGGAATGGGCAATGAATGCTTGAGATACCATAGTCGATTAGCGGAGCTGATTGCTATCAAGAAAGGGGAGCAATATGCCAAAACCGTGTCATGGATCAGAAGCCGAATTTCATTCGCACTGTTAAGATCTGCACTCGTCTGTCTTAGAGGTTCTAGGACATTACGAAGAATTCAACGTGACATCAAGAACGCGGACATTGACATTGAAACTGTAGAAGGGGCCATTTGAGAGATACGTATTTTGTTTATTTGTTTCTTTTTTTTTTTTATCAAGTGGAACTGATTTTAATATGCCGAATTTAATTTATTTAAAACCTCATGACATTTGTTTTTTTTTATTTTTCTTTACAAAAACATTATGCTTGAGAGTAGTCTCAATTTCTTTTTCGCGATCGAATATTTAAAAAAAAATATTACTGAAGTTTTGCTTGAAAATATTATCTTTTTTTTAATCGAAATAAATTGTAAATAGGTTTTTAATAGCTCTTTTTTATATACTTTTAACTTGTAAATAGCAATTTATGTGGAATATTTCAATAAAGAATTATTATTATTATTTTACTATTATTATTATTATTATTATTATTATTATTATTTTACAGAAAGTGGGGGAACCTGGCCCCCTCCCCCTGCGCGGGCCCTGACAAATTGCCGCCGCTTCTAAAGATGTTGGTAAGGTGTATTACGAGAGCCAGGAAACGTAAAATGAAAACTTTCCCCATTAAATGCGAAGTAATAACTGCCATGGCCTCCACATCACCTAATATGTATGGTGTTTAAATCATTCGCTTGGATGCATGAAATAATGCGCAATTTATAGGGTAAGATTCTGCCTCAACTGGAAACAGCCAAATTCAACAAATTTCATTAATTTCGTTCCTTCTCAATCACTTGGAACCAATTTTAGTTGTTCAGCAAGAAAGATATTAAAATAACTTCTCACAATCAATAGTACAACTTATCAAAAATACCAAATAATAGTAAACAGCATGAAACAGAGGCACTCAAAGTTTTCTTCGGCAAAAAGTCACCTCAACATTTTGTAACACTGGAAAACTAATAAGTTTTGTTTTCGGGGGAGGAAGGGAAGAAGGGGTGCAAATAGGTTGTTAGGAATGGGAAAAAAGGACAGGTAGAATTTTGGTAAAGCCAGCAACAGCTAGTAAATTCAGGGAATTTGATTCCCTTCTTGAAACTTTCTTTACACTAAGTTTTCAGTAAAGCATTTGAACAGACGAAAATGTATTAGCTTATACAAAAATGTCCTTAACAAGCCACACAACTATCTACGAGCACGAGAGAAAACATTTTTAAAAGTGTTATTCTCGTTAAGAGCTCCCTTAGAACCTCACGTAAAACGGCTTGGTTTTTGTTTTCCAAATGGAAAACTGTTCATATTTTATTGGGATTCCACAAAGAGTAATTGTGTTGCAAAATTGCAGTAAGTAAAACCCACAAACCACAAAAAAGCTACACTATAAGCAGTTGTATTTTTTTCGAAAATAATGAAGCATATTATGCCAGGACACAAAACAACGCACTCTTTGAGAAGCGAGCGACGACGCTGCAAGTAACGCGGAAGGAAACACCTCCTAAGGTCCCTCCATTGTTACTCACACCTTTCAGTTTTCTCCGTTTTCACTCAAATATCACTCGATTCTGCATTTCTGCATGGTACACGTTATTACCTTTTTATAAAACTAATGCTATGTAAGTAATCTTTCAAATAAGGTAATATAATCAAAGGTAAGCAGACGAAAACCGAAAGTTGTGTTATCCTCACCGAACTTCAATGTTCGTATTTCACATTTTTTCTCAATCTCTTAAATGAAACGTAGATCGGTGGCTGTTACAAATGTATGAGATCAAATAGCGTGGCTTGACTTCGTGCGGAATATAAGTTTGCTTTAAACAAAGTCGAGCCGGTCAAGGTTTGGGAAATTGCGCATATTTCCTTGAAGTCCTCCATAACGAAACTGAAGAGGATTATCTGGACAAAGATCTCTGTACAGTTTTTTCATCGCTATATTTATGTTCCTTGTGTACATGTAAATGTGACAAAATACTCTCAATTAGCATCACTGAGTTCCATAAGTCTCCCTGCATTTCTGCTTTAGGCTAAAAAAACAACAACAAACAACAACAAACAACAACAAGGCAACTAAGAAAACAATCAGACGCTCCCAGGCTGCCATCTCAGTTCTTGCAAACTAAGTCACAACATTTTGCCCTCCCTTCCCCATACTGATATTTTTGTTCTGTCCCTTTTCAACTTTTATTATTTTCATAAATACAGCAATAAAAAATACTATGTTGATTTTTGATACTGCTTCTTATAAATTTGACCCTTTATAAATGTTGAGTAGGTCTTGCTAATTATCGATATAACTTTCATCAAGTTCTAAACAACTAAAATCGAAATAAACATGATGTTATTTTGTGAAAAAAAGTGAAACTTGACTTTAAAGTTAATTTTTCTGACAATTGAAATTAAAAATCAAGATTTGTATTTTTAAGGGACAAGTTTTGATTTTCCTCAAAATTGAATGGACTGAAGGTTTACGGACCGGACAGCGCACTTCTGGTGTCAATAAACGCCATCACCACAAAGGACGCAGAGGGCCACTGTGGGACCTTAAGTCGCCTTAAATCGCCTTAAATCCCCGTGAGGGGGGACTCTCATAATTTTAACGGGGGTGATCGTCGTACCTTTTAGAGGTTAATGTTTGTGGTTTGGTACCCCTTAGTGTGTTGAAATCTAAAATTACTTCCAGCAGAGGCATGGTGATACCCTTTAGGGTAATGAACTAAAAAATATGACAGGAAGCAAATGTCAATCAACTAGTTTGCTCCCCTTAGGGCTAACAAATTGATTAGGTCAAGCCCACCGAACAGAATTCTGGTACTTATAAGGGGTTCTTTGCAAAATTTCCGACGGTCATTCAGTCACTTTCATATGGGAGTCCTCCCCACCTTCCCTTCTGCCCGGCTTTTAAAGATCGCTTAGGTCAGAAAAAGCTCAAATTTCCCCCAGAGGATAAAATGTCTTATTTCAATAATAATAATAATCATCATCATAATAATAATAATAATAATGATGATGATGATGATGATGATGATGATGATGATGATGATGATAATAATAATAATAATAATAAAAACATGAATTTGTTTTCCATAATAGTGTATTCATTGGGTTACTGATCTCTAACAGTGACTTACTCAGCCGGTAGTCGCAACATTATATAGTACCGTCAACCATGCCCGATACAAATGTGAGGGGTTGGAGGACCCTTTTTTAAAAGTAAAGGACCTGGTTTTTACACATTTTAACACAAACTTTAAATAAATGGTACAAAAAATATTATTTCGCTGGCATGACTCCAATTCTCTTGCACCCCAAGAAGCCTTCTTGGCAGGTTATTAATACATGTGTTTGAAAGCAGGTATGACCTAAACGATGGATTCAAACTGTGCTGAGGCTTATGTCATGTACAGTTATTAAGGGTAGAAAGAAAAACATGAACAGATTTGGGCAAATCTTTTCCTACATGAACCTTTTATTGGAATATTTTGGAGAACACAAATAAATAAAATGAGCTTTTCTTTTCTAATAGAACGACAAAAATTTTTCTAACTAGGTCCTTAACAAAAATCAAAAGTCATTGTCTGTTATCAAGAATTGATAAAATAAAGCTTAAGTGCACACTGTATGAAGGTTAAAATTATCCATTATCATTCACTTACCGATTGGAAAATAATCAGGTGCCATCGAACTGTACAAAAATATAATAAAAGATAACTTCTGGATATTGACGTGCCAAATCCATTCGCGATGGGTGTCTATTTCACAACAACATTTGACTAAGCATTTGTAAACAAGCGGAAAAGCTGAAGTGTGCCAGGCTCTCTGGGCCGTCTGAAGTTCGTTCTGATTTCATACATACATTGAATTCAGTTTCTTGCTGCAATACTTCATTGCCAAAACGTTTCCTGTAATTGACCATTAAGTAGAAATGGAATTTTACGAACATCATTCTTTTCAACTGCGACTGGAAATTATTTCAAAAAAACCTTTCAAAACCCGGAATTAAAATAAACCCAGGAAAATTCGCAAGTCACACGTGTGTGCAAAGTAGCCTTGGCACTGGGAACAACTAGAGATGAAGAAATTCATGCTCAGACGATCGTACTCAGATAAATCAAAATGGCAACAACCTTGGATGCATGCTTTCATTCGGGTTTCTTTATGTGTACATTTTTGTGAATTTATAATACTTGGACGAGGATAAGCCTGTCAAAGCGACAGATTTAAAGGACGCTGTCTTTATGATTGCCTAAGGCTGGGGTAACGTAATCCAAAATACAATCAAGAACTGTTAGAGAAAAGCGGGATCGCCAAACTAAGTGACTGAGAGCCGACACATGACCCATTTGAGTCAGACAAGGATGTTCAAGAAACAGCAGAAGAATCTAGTCTATGGGACAGGCTTGTCCGACAATACCTCTCATTGACGAATGCACCATTCAACCAGTTTCGAGGCTTTATGAAGACGCTTTTATCGAGAAGCAGCTAACGGAAAAAGATGCAACAAGGGAAGCTTTAGAGACAGCTCAGCCGGAAGATTCTGAGGCTAACCATGAAGACCAAGAATCAGACACTGACATTGATGAAATATGCGTAATATAACATCCGAGGCCTCTTACCCCTGCAGTCAAGCAGTCAAGGCACTGAGAGACTTTGTGATGTCCTTTGAAGAGATAGGGGCAAGGGAGGGAGAGTTTCTTTGTTACCTTTCTATCATGGAGGATGCCTTTTTAAAGTTAGAAGTCAAAGAAAAGAGGCAAGCCAAAATTCAAGAATACTTTCGGAAATGACCTATGAACCATGAAACAAGAAATATGAGTGATAGGAACCGACGTTTCGGTGCATCTTGCGCCATTATCAAGGTTACATAATTAATGATAAAAAGCGGTTTGTAAAAAGGCTAAGTTGACGCGAATTTGCATAACATAGTGGCAAGCTAAATTACTTAAATACTTTAGCACGAAGAGAATCGGACAGCACATTCAATGTTGGTTTAAGCTCTTGAATATACATCATTTCATTAACAAGGCAGTCAAATTTGTTCATGCATTTCTTGATTACATTGAAGCGTGCTAAGAAATTGTTCGGAACAGCAGTGTTATGTTCTTTGTAGTAATGCTTGCAGATTGATGACGCCTTGTGACGGTGTCCCTCAACGCGCGTGTGAAGGTGGCCCTTTGTATACCCAACATAACCTGCATCACACAGGTCACACTTGAATAAATAAACAACACATTGCTGGGTTACAATGTTGGGCTTGGGCTCACGCAGGCTTAGATCTTGATTAAGCTTACGGCTAGTAAACACGGGTTGAATGGTCTTTCCCACATTGCTGCTAAGTTTTTTAAGTTGCCGTTTGACAGACACTGCAGCATCCTGATCTTTATAGGGGATAGCTATCCGGATGACGTCATCGGTATGCTGTTTAGACTGGTCCGCTGCGACTCTCGAGGTGATAAACTTGTTGATGACAGAATCAATAAGGTGATTCGGATACCTCAGCTTTCGGAAAACTCCTCTCAAGCGTTCACACTCCTCTGAGAAATGTTTCCAAGATGATGATAGCCGGTGCGCGCGATCAAGCATGGTGACGAGCAAACCCTGTTTGTAGCGGCTGTCCACATGGCTATGATAGTGCAGGAGAAGACCTGTGTTTGTCGGCTTAACGTAAACCTTTGTTTCAACACATGGTGCGTGATTTAGAAGCTGTAAGCCAAGGAAAGGGAGCATCCCATTTTCCTCTACCTCCATAGTGAAACTTACGGCGCTATGGGCGTGATTCAAAGTATCCAGAAATGCTGTGGCTGTCGCCAGATCTGGCATCTTGACCAGAGTGTCATCCACGTAGCGGCGGTAAAAATCTGGGAGTTTTCCTTGACTTTTCAGGGACTCTTCAATAGAGCACATGAATACATTAGCCAAAAGGGGTCCAAGGGGAGACCCCATGGCTACTCCATCGGTCTGTTCGTAAAGGGCCCCATCGAACTGAAACAGCTGCCCCTTTGTGGCAACATGTAGAAGATCAATAAGATCAGTTCTGGTCAAGTTTAGGCCATAGGTGTCATTGAACCAGTTGTTCTCGAAAGCTTTGTGTGCCAGGATGTCAATTGTTTCGTCCAGGGGTACATTTGTGAAGAGCGATGAGACGTCATAAGAGACCAAGATTTCTCCCGGGTTTATCTTAACTCCACAAATTTCATTTGTGAAGGCAAAGATATCAGTGATGGTATTTTCGTTTACCGACAGAGGCTTAAGCTTAGCATCCAGCCATTTAGCAAGGGCATAGTTGTAGGTGCCCGTAGCAGATAATATAGGACGCATTGCTATTTCTTCTTGTGGGTCTTGGGCAGCCCGTACAAATGAGCCAATCTTGATCCAGTAGGTCGTACGGAGTCAGCAATCGCCGATGGTAAAATTCTGCGCACTGTTGACTCTACCAGTTTTTCTTTCTCTAAGAGAGGATGATAATACTTGGGTGGTCTTCCTTTACTTTTTGGTCTCTCTATGGGGACGGCACAGAATTTGCTTGTGTCATTCACAGAGGCATCCGATAACAAACGCAGGTATTCATGCTTATCCATCACAACAACACCTGACCCTTTGTCTGGTTTGGTTATCACGATGTCATCGCGTCTCTTTAGCTCTTCGATGGCTATTAACGTCGGTTCCTATCACTCATATTTCTTGTTTCATGTATTTCTAAATCTTTTCTTTTAAGACCTATGAACCGTGAACACTATAGTATATAAGCATGGAACAGTACGTCGGATGGCTAAATTTTAGTTTTGTATACGTTAAAGAGTATGTACATACAACCTCAGAACTTATATGCACTGCAAATACTGTGGAAAGATGTTATGTTGTGTTTCGGTTGTTGCATTTGTGATTCATTTGCCCATTGCAATTGAATAAAATACATACAATTCAGATAGCAAGTTACGGAAACTTATTCATTTTATTGATTGGACTTTAAAAAAAAATTAATTGTTAACCATGCATATCCCGATACAATGATATATTTGGTTACTTTTCCGCCAAATCGTTAAATCGGGAGTTCGTTTTCAACGATTTCCCGATTCAACAAAATGATTTTGCTGTACCTCTGCCATATCGTAAAATCGGGGTTCAAAGTATAACTTACATAAATTTAGATCTTGGGTAATTAGGTGAAACTGACTTTTTGAGACTTATGATGTATTGTTTGATGATTTTAGGATTAAAGCTATACATTTAAGTGACCCGATCTTTTTCCATAGGGATTTGTCAGGGAACAAAATTCAAACACTGCCTCAGGAGATATTTTCAAATCTGACGTCGTTGAATGAGCTGTAAGCTGTTGGATATAATTTTGTTTGTAATCGTAACACTAGAATAGATTTTTACAGGCACCTTAGTTGAAAGAAACATAGCAGATACGTTGGGGCTGTACCATAGAAAAGCCTGCAGTCGGCCATGAGAATAGTATAATGATTTACAGAAAAAGCTTGGTCCATGGGTAAGACGGTAAACTAATCAGTGGTCATACTGTATCATAAAGGTATATTTTTTTTTAATCATATTGTGTTAGTGAGGCTAATGTTTTTCGGCAACACTATGTTCCAGCCGGATTATGCCGGTAATTCCTGATTCAATAGGAAGTTGTCTCTCGTATATCACTCGATATTAAGGTTAATAACTTGACGAAATTTGCAAGAAAACCTATTGTAGCCTCTATTTCAGAGAATATTTCTTTTTACAAAACCGGAGAATACGGCGGTGGGAGGGAGAAAGGGGACAGGGTGGAGGTTAATGTTTCCTGTAATTCATTTTATCTCATTTTAACTGGTAAGATCTCAGAAATTTTATTGTCAAGGTTTGTTTGAAAAAATATTCCTGATATTAAACGGTATTGAAAAATCGTGAAACAGATTACGGATCGTAGATGGATGCCTTTTAAAGAACATGCCAGAATTTAACGTCGATTCTTGTCATAAGCTCACTTAGTGATAAGACTGTTTACAATGCCTTCTTTTTTGTGTGATTGTCGACAAATCATATTTCGATTGAGCAGCCACCGCCTTAGTTTTTAATAGCGAGCGCAACCTGAGAGCCCTTGTCAGGTTTTATAGCGTGGAGGAGAAGGGGTTAAATGTCTTTCTCCCCCACCCCCCTGCCGGCTGCTCGGCAGTTTTGGCACTCACACCATATTGCGCTCGCCATTATAAACCAAGCTGTCATTTTTTCGATCAGAGAATACGATCTCAACTTTCACATTTGGCAGATAGGGGTTTAAAAACAGTCGATTTTGTGCCGTCAAAGAAATTATTTTTGACGTATTTTTCCCTCAACGTTTAAGTGTCATATGCTTAATATTAACTTGTTTATAGCAGCTGGTGTAATTACCTCTCCCGCAATCTGTTTGGGTATAAAAGAAAGAAAGAAAGAAAGAAAGAAAGAAAGAAAGAAAGAAAGAAAGAAAGAAAGAAAGAAAGAAAGCACCGTTTCACATTGAAAATACAACCGGATAGATTCACTAGCAACCTTTGTGGCATTATTGGTGTCAAAATGAGGGTTGGGGGAGGGGAAGGGTTGTAAGAACAAAAGAAAAATTGTTACATATGAAATAGATAGAGATTAAAGATAAGTTGAGAGGGTGATTACAGTAAAGCAGTATTCTGGCCAGCTCAATAAAGGTTAATAAAATAAATCAAATATATACGGATGAACAGATAAGTCAAAAGAACTATTATATGATTATACATGATATTATAAAAATGATAAAAATGTTTTAAATTGAAAATTTGGTTTGAATTATGTGGTTTAAAATCAAAATTTTGAGGGATGTTTGCAACCCAAAAATTTTAATACCCGTGTTAACATTAATCGCTGGCTATTAACTTTTAAGTTAATAGCCATCAATTAACCCTTAAAAGGGTTTCAGTTTAGAACATAAGGTTTTTAAATTTAAGGGGAGTAAATGAAAAAAAGGTTAAAATAAAGATGAGTGAACTAACCCGGCTATAGAGTGTAAGACAACGACCCCAAGAATCATAGCCGCTGCGAGTAATCAGAAGCGAAACGCGACTGAGCAAGGGAGTTTCTAGTTTAGCGCTAGACCTTCACCCGACTTCCCTTTCACGAGGCTCGAAATACAAGAAAAGAAAAAAAGATTTTGATCAGAAAAACTCCAGTTGAGAAAACAAGAGAAAGAGAAGATGCAACGGTAGTCAAAATAATGCTTTTCATTGCGTAGTTACGTGGACAATAGTCATAGGGAATTGAATTCTGAGTGCTGACTGTCGATCGATTTCTTGAGAGCGGTGTCAGTAGGTATTGACAATAGAATCGGGATAGCCCCGTGTTTTGAAGAGTTGAGGCATTTCCTCTTATTTGTTTGGGTAAAATTAGATTAATCACTATATAAACGTCGAAGTTTAAGTATACGACAATACCCGATAGAATTTTTCACTTGCAACGGGTGAGAAGATGAAAATAACGAAAATAACTGTAGGTTTGTAGTGTAATCATTAATTAATTGACTAGCTAACTAACAAACTAACTAACAAACTGTTAATTAATCAATTAATTAAAATTAATTAATTAATTCCCAATATGTCGCTTGGCAATTTAAGGCCGTAAAAAAAGTCTTCCACCATTGTCTGACTTTGGCCAGCTTCTCAATTGTGACCCAGCTGTGATTCATGGCCTTAAGATCTCCCTCCGCAGTTCGCTACTATGCATTCTTGTGCCGGTCACTCGTGCGTCTGCCATGAGGTTTCCAATGAAGTGATTCTTTATTATGTCTTATAGCTCTATTAATAATCATGTAAAAAAGAGAAAATATTATAATTATTGTGTCATAGTGTAATGTTGAGGGTTGTTAGAGGCGTGAAGCTCTTCCTACGAAGTTTGACAATAAGCATTTATTTATTTCACCTTAGACTGTCACAGGTTACAAAACTAAGCAAGATGATTGAGCAGTAGGGACTATTAACTAACATTCAAACTTTGTAAATTGCAGATATTTACACAATAACCAGCTGCAGGATTTACCAGAGAGCATTTTCTCTTCCTTAGTTTCCCTTGACAGACTGTAAGTACCACACAGAGGAATGTTTTATTTGGCTCTTTGTCAATACAAATGCGTTCTTGTACCATATACTCAGTGCATTCTCAGCACTCCAGGAGATGTCCTGGGAGGAGTGGGGGACTGAAAGCGACACTTTAAGAACCATGCTTTGCCGTGGTTATAATCACGTTGTATGATATTTGGTTATTAGAGGAAGTGGGTAACTTTCTTGTTTGCAATTTTAAGACCATCAATTGTTTCTCGTAACCATAGAACGTTTTGATTCCTCGTCCCCGGATCAAGTCTGACAGTCCAGCTTCCTCCTCCTTTGATTGTTGAGATAAAATTAAAGTCCTCATCGTGGTCATTGTATCGAATTTTTTAAGGTCAAACAGCGTGATCTAAAATTGGTTTATAATCCAGTGGTGAGTGTATGAAAATGATAGCAAGACGGTATGATAAGTTACCGCGAGTGGATTAAATTAAACGTGCTGTGAACATCGGAAAACAGAACCGCACATGCGTTGCCTAATGTTATTGCTAAATGCTTGATGCCATACCATAAATTTTAGGTAATTCAACTGGATTGCATTGCGCATAAATTTTCGCGTCATAAACGCGCGTCTGGCGCGCGAGCGCACGCTGAAAACAGAATGTGTTCCTTGAAGCTAAGTCAGCCAATTACTAAATTGTTATTTCATCCTAAACGAGCACCATGAGCAATTTTTATTATCTTGGTAATTTTACTTAGCTATTATCCTATTTATGTTTTAAAGTTTTTTAGAAAAAAAAATTGACAACAGAAAAATGAGTCATTCCCGGAAATGCGAGCTTGCCCACTATTTTGGGACTGAAAATAGAAACGTTTTGGTTCAATACTGATAAATGATGTGATTAATGTTATCTTTTATTGCTGCTTATGCCTCGTGCATTCTATGCATAACATTTTTACCAACCCTATTTCATCTATATTATTTCTGTTACCACACGACCTGGCAGGAAATGACCAAATAGAGTCATTTTTAAATGCAAAAACTGGAATCAAATATTAATTTCATTCCAAGGTAATCACCTTAGCGGTAAAATAGATCACTGGGCAAGAGCTGCAGCGCAAGGTTTAGCACCGAAAAACGGAATGAAAAGAAAATGAAGAAGCTTAAGACCATCTCAACACTTTGATATGTACGCACGATTCTCACAACTGCTGAAAAAGTTCTCATTTTGGAAAGGTTTCTGTTGCGTTCGTCCATTTTCTTCGACACAACCTTGTTAGTTTTAGTTTACTTTGTATTTCTGGATATAGGATAAAGTTTTCTTGACCGCATTCTGTAGTTGGCTTATAATGATCAAACATATGACACTATCTTGCGGCATTTCCTTATTGCAAATAAACATCTGTTGTTTTCTGAGAAACTAACACATTATCTAACTCACTCAGAAAGCATTATAATATCTAATAGAGGCATTGTATATATACAATGTTTGAGAAACACTGTTTTGATTGACAAGTATAATAACCAATGGAAACCTGAACGGCTAGTCACTACCATCAAACGGAAGTGGCTTACGTATCTTGCGCAAAATGAGCTGCGTTAACTTCCTTTTTTCCTTTTGTTAAAATGTTTTGGGGAAAAAGAGCACATCTATTTGCGAGAAGAAGTTGTGGTTATCGTTACCCGAAAATATCGTTTAAAGTTAAAATTTTTATATAATGAAAGGAAGGGAAAGGAAAAATTATAAATAAATCAACACTAAAGAAAAATAGAAAAAGAAAAAGAAAGGAAAGAAAAAAATCAAAATTAAAAAATTATATGAGTATAAATACTACTGATACTGGAAATTGGTAAAGGGTCAAATCTGTTATATGCAGTATCAAGACAAAAAATTCAAATATTCAATCGTACTTCGACTTCGTATATATGAAAGGGAAAAGACATTGGTATTTGAAAGGAAGGGTAAGGCCTGTAGTGCTTGGGAACGGCTGATTGTTTCCTAATCTTTATAGCTTAAAGGCGACAAAGGCCCAACCTTCTAGAAATTCGTGATGCTTGCTAAAAATGATCTGGAAGAACTTCTAAGAGAAATGCTAAATCTCCTGAATGTTAATTGTTTCGACGATTGTTTTAACCACAGACAGTCAGTACGAACTGTTAAAGGTCGCACGCTACATCATCTCACACTTTTCTAACGACCGCTGATCTTCGTTTGATTTTACCCACAGTAAAAATACTCTATAAATTCAGAATTTTCTGATGCAAACCCGTGATATAATGAGCTAGAGAAATAAACTTCACAAACATCGTGTGGTGTTGTGTGATTTTATGGGGTTAATGTCCTTTT
This sequence comes from Pavona decussata, assembly GCF_977016875.1. Classification (NCBI taxonomy): domain Eukaryota; kingdom Metazoa; phylum Cnidaria; class Anthozoa; order Scleractinia; family Agariciidae; genus Pavona; species Pavona decussata. The sequence continues at coordinate 130,768 of NW_028145488.1, read as the reverse complement.
TAGTTTATCCCGTCATTGTTGCAAACATTCTATTTCAGGAGCTGTGGATGCGAGGCTACGATTGGGGCGACGAATACAAAATGAAGTAGAGAACAAGATCGGGAATTGGTTCGAGCAGTTAAATTGCATATGACACGAAAATTTTTATTCCTGTTTCTTATAAAAAAACAAACCCTAAGAAACGACTCGAGGCTTTTAAAGAGTTAAAATTGCTTAAAACCTCGGGTTTTTTTTTTGCGTTCGAAAAACCCTTTCGTTTGCCTCAAATGTGCCCCGGTTATCGCGTGGCCAAAATATCACGTGACATTACTCTTTGACGTCAAAACGTTAACCTCGCAACAAAAGCAATATGGCGGAAAGAGAAGCGAAAGCAAGAGGCGAAAGACGTTGCGTCGCTGGCGCTCCGAATAAAACAAGCTACGTTAATGGGAGTAATACAGAAGGTATATCAATGCATTATTTTCCGTCTGATCCAGTAGTCAGAGCTCAGTGTGTCCGTTTTTTGGCAACGTCACCGAGTCGATTTTGGTGAGCTGGTCAACAAGTATGCGAGGGATACACTTGTACCGTCCGGTTCAGAAGTTTTTACCGAAAGAAAGAACCGAAAGGTAAATGGTGAATTTGAATTACTATTAAAATGACAATTGTGAGCTTAAATTGTGTTACAACAACACGTCGCAATTCTTTTTTCAGTGTACAACTACAAGATTTTACTTCAGGTGATGTTGATAAAATGACAAAGCTTTTGTATAGTTTGTTGTAAAGAGCATCAATATAAAAAACCTTCACATGATACTCAGCTAAGGCTTCTGAGTCGCTGACCTCTCAGTTTGCAGAGAGGCTTTGCAAGGCAGAGGCAGTATTAAAAAGCCTACGAAAGGTGTAAAAAGAAGAGCACTACTCGACTATTTCCAAGTGGTAAATTCAGTTACTAAATTAATTTATTATTTCAACATCAACATTCGTTTAAGGTCTAAATGGTAGCAAAAGCATATTTATTTTTCTCAGTTATCTAAATAATTTCTCATGCCGGTACTTGCTGGTGAGTCTCCTCCATTTCAAGAGGTTGACATCTTTGACATTTCTAAATTATTTATTGCAGGAGAAGAACAAAGTGCACTGCAGACTTCTCAAGAAAGTCAGGCTACCAGCTCAACAACCGCAAGGAAAACAAGCAAAACTTGCAAAAAACCAATGTGTGGCCATTCAAAGGCAAAGCGTGTAAATTATACAGAAACACACTGATCTGTTTACTTTTTTTTTCATTTTGTGTGCAAATACAACTAGAAAGACCTTGTCGTTGATTTCAATTTTCTTTTCACATACATTGAACATGTATACAGCTATTTCAATTAACGTTGTCGGACCAAAGCTTCAAGCTTTAAGACAAGACTGAAAGGTAATATGGGTAGTTCTGAATATGTATTCGGAGGCGCGACAAGTAGGATGAAAGAAAACACTGTAAACGTCTGTTTACATGTTTTAAAAGTGAAAAACAAAAACTCGCATTATACACATACAGGCGGTAGGGAACTTAAGCAATGACAACGGCGACATCAACGAATACGTCACTGGAAAATATAACTTCATTTCATTTGTGCTCCTTCGCGATTTATATTTCAACCCCTCAAACGTTTACAAAAACTGGGAACTACCCAGGAACCAAATTGGTAGGCGAGTCATTCAAGTTAAGAAAGAGAATGAAAAATTCACCGTCGTGTGTTCACGTTCTCCACAGAACCTTGAATTTAGTCATTTCATGTTGTTGTTTTGCAGAGGACGCAAAGAAATGTACCAAAATTTAAAACGCACGTGCAGAGCGATTGCTTTTCCTCATTAACCCTATTGTTTTGTGGCGTTGTCGTTGCCATTGCCGTCGTCGTTGCTGTAGTGTCTTTTCGGGATGGTTAAACACTACTTCCAGAGACATAACGCTTGATAGTTCTTTGTGGTATCCTTAAAGCGGCTGCCCCCTCATCCACTTGATATCCTAACATTTCTTTCATCCAAATGGCTCACCATCGTACATCTTCACTAAAGGGGCTAGGCATAGCTAATTTTGATTAATTTTTTTTTCATAAAAAAAAAATCCCATGTAACCTTGCGGTCTTGTCTTGTAGCTTTATGCTTTGATCCGACAACGTTAATTGAAATAGCTGTATATCACTGAGTATAACGTGTATACTGGTTACTAATATTTTGGATAATTGTAGGTTGATTGAATTCCAGGTTAAAACGTTTTCAAACTAGGTGGATTTGTATTTCCTTTGTTTTAGATGCAAATACAAAATCCTTAAACAAAGGGAAATACAAATCAACCTAGCTTGTTTGAAATCGTTTTAACCTGGATTCATTTTAACTTACAACATACTGTGCATATGTTGTAGGTACTTTTTTTCTTCAGGTAATTTTTAGCTTTTTTTTGTTGTTGTGGATGTTTTCCTTTGTGTTACACTGATTACCATCCATGACAACAAAAGAAAGCTTAAAATTACCAGAAAAAATTACCTACAACATAAACATGTAAATCATCATCATCATCATGATCATCATCATCATCATCATCATCATCATCATCATCATCATCATCATCATCATCATCATCATCATATCTTTATTTACCCTCGGATTTACAGAGTAGCTTAATGCAGCTAATATCTCCGAGCATTTACCCACCCAACCATGAGAGTATACTTCTGGAGTTAAATAATAGCTAATTATGTTTATTACCCAAATTTTCTTCACTTCTAAACAAAGTTTTGCCCTGTTTAGCATGAATTTCTTTCTCTTGGAAGTCCAACAGATGGTAAATTATAAAAAGGCATTTTTATTTATTTAGGGCCAATGACCTCAAATACCTGATTATTATTTGCATGTGTAATGTCAAGCCTCTACCTTTCACACTGTCTGCAGTTACATACAATTTTGAATGTAAGCTCCACTCTTACCCATGGTAATAAGCCAATTGCATGTTAATAGTTTTTGTGCCTAAAGAAAAGCGTCAGGTTTCCTGGTATGCTTTAAAGTGTACAGTACAAGTCCAGGGCCCATATTTGAAAATTTATGTCTTACTTTGGCTTGACTCACACGAGTGAACAATTAGTGAAATACTGAAAGTTATATTTCCTTATTTAATTGGTGAGCCTATTCAATTGAGTAATTTAGTTTGTCCTTCCAAAAGGTAAATGTAATGGTGTAAAATGTTGATTTCAATGCAGTCAATCAAATTAAAAATCAAGTGAGCAAATAATATTTAACGCATGTTAAGACAATCACTCAAATAGCTATTTATTTCTCAATTGAAATGAGCACATTATTACAGTAGCTATCCTTTTAAAAGAGAAGAAAATAGAGCTTGCTCATTCTTATCTTCAGTTGTAATAATTTTGTTTTGTCAAGAGAACATTATGAAAGGCCTTTTTCTCAGTTTGTAAAAATAAAGTTAATGCTGTTGTTAATGTTGTTGTTGTTGTTGAAGCTGCGGATGGGAAAGGGCTCTTATTATGTTCTTATTATTTATAGATTGCCTTGTTCTCAGTTTTTACCAATCATTATTTTGATAGTTGGCAAGAGGCAAATCACTAACCGTCATCGGAAAGAAAATCCGAGTTTGCCACATAACCATCAGTAAATTATTATAGTTTACTACTAACACGTTCTCTTTAAGTTACTAGTTATGGTATTATAGTGATGTGAAAAACGTTTGACAGCTTTTGTCATCTTTTTACAGTTTTCTAGTGCCTTGTACGGTATACCCAACAGCCAATTAAAAGCAAGAATGATAGGTGTTGTATGCTTGTTTATTTGCAACAACTGATGATTCTTTCTTCCATAGTTGTTGCATTATAATATAAAATATTGGCCAGTTGGAACACGAGCCATTGAAAAATTGTCATAGGCTCGTCAAAATCTTTGTTAAGGAGCAATGTTATAACGCACAGCAGAGTGAACAATAAATTATTACTGTGACAGTGATTAGCCATTGAGAAAGACCGTTTGTAGTATAGGGTCCATCCCCGGAGGAGGAAGGGGGGTGGGGGTAATTCCTTTCTTTGGCCAAAACCAGTTAATAGACTGCCCACCAAGGTGTGGTTTTTGGGGTAAGTCTCAAAAAGGTTTTACAATTTACATCTTGAAAAGGGTGTGAATGTTTCAGTGTGCTGCCTCTCCCCATCTAGTTCCACCCACTAATCCAGGGAAAAATACCTTTTTTATTTCAACTTGAATGGCCAATTGCCAGTTGAATTACAGTTTCAGTGATTATTTCTGAAGCTGTGCTTTGATCTAATTATATGTTGTTGTCTTACAAACATTGAACTTCTTAAGCAACTACCAGCTGGTTGTACACCAACCAAAGAAAGTATTTGATGGTCAAAACATTTTGTTTTAGTTATCCACATTTCTTCTAAGTGAGATTGCCTCACTGAAGAAGAAATAACTCTCCCGTTCATGCCAAAATGTAGGTGGTAATAGAGTAACTTACAATAAATTCCATATTTTTAAACAAGTAAACCCTAAGTGGGGCCTGAATAAAGAACTTGTAACTCATTCTCTAGCATGTGCAGTGGCATATCCTCTTGTTCTGGTTGTTGGGTATTTTCTCCTCAAATAATTAATAATAATAATAATAATAATAATAATAATAATAATAATCTTTATTTGTGCTTTTTTTTCAATGTACAGCTTACATATATGTAAGCTGGCATTGATCTGCTGTTTTCCCGTCCCATATAACAACATAGCCACCTGACGACCCATCGATGTGCAACAGCTCTGACAAAACTGTGTGGCAACGGAAAGAAAAATGAAGTAATAAATAGTTTTCAAAAATTACTTCATTTACTTCATAAGCCCAACATGTAGACAAAATAATGTAATAAACACCATCAGCTCTGACTTTTATGTCATTGGACTTTAATGGCACATGCAAGGCTATCTTTGTCTCCTCGATTCAACAAAATTTGGGTAACCGCTTTGGGTAAAATATTTCCCCAGATAAATTGTAAGGCGTCGGAAGAATTATTTCGCTTTCTTCACGTTAAATTGTGCAATAACTGCTACAATACTATAAAATATTATAAGAATCCACTGGTGAATAAATGTATTGGACGATTATCACTTACTCGTTTTCAGTCACTCCAGTTCGTCGCCGATAGGATGTCCGATTTTTGTCTCTAAGCAAATGAGCCACTTGTGATAAGACAGGCCTGTTTGTCAGGGCCTCGTTATCCTCGTGTTGGGTTATACATGTAATGGTTTCGATAGAGCCGTAGAAAAAAACTAACTTGCCAAGGGCATTAGTAGCTTCGTGGCAACAGCGGAATTCTGGAGCGTCCACCAATGTTTCGTCGCGGTATTGTTTATATTTACACCTAGAGCAAAACAAAACATAATAACACTATTAAGCGAGATCTCCGCGGTTAATGTTATATTAATTAACGTGGTGACGTCACAAACGACCTCGATTGAGGTTAACTAGATCCCAGTCCCTCGAAAAAATTCAGTGTAAACTAGCGGGATTTTGGACTAAAAACCCCGGATTTTAAGAAAATTTCAGCGTTTTTAAACTCTGGAGTTGTTTTTTAGAGATGTTGAACTACAAGAAGCAGAAAAAAAGTTCGTGCCATGTGCACTCTAAAAATTTGGAGAGAGGTGAAGATTCCCCCGATGTCTGCGAATTCCAGAGCCTATGAATTTGAAGCGCATCGTGATATTGGTTAATGCCTCTCAGCAAGCTTATGGTGCGGCTGTCTATATACGATGCGAATGTCATAACGATGCCGTCACCAGTCGGTGTGGAGTTCCTAAGTTACTGAAACGCGACAGAGGCGCGAATTTCGTAGGTGCAGTGGGCAAATTAAAGAAACTAGTCGGCCAGTTAGACCGACAACAGCTTCAGAGCAAGACAGTTGAACTTGGAGAAACATGGAGATTCAATCCACCAGCTGCCCCACATTTTGGAGGAGCCCACGAAGTAATAGTGCAAGCAGATAAGAAATCCATTTATGCCGTTGTAGGACACCGAGATGTGACTGATGAGGAGCTGATCACTGTGTTTACAGGGTCGGAGGCCTACTTAATTCCCGTCCGCTGACTTATCAAAGTTCAAATCAGTGAGACGATGTTCCATTGACCCCTAACCATTTTTTGCGTGGCCAAATGGGAGGAAAATTTGCCCCTGAGTCTGTTGAAACCACTACTTTTCACCTGCATCAAACATGGTGAAAGGTTTAGGACATTATTCCACGAGTGTGGAGGAGATGGCTCAAAGAATGTGTTCCTGCCCTCAACAGCCGACCGAAATGAATTCCGAGACCTAGAATTTGGAGATGTAGTTCTTGTGATTCAGCCAGATTCTCCAAGAGGACGTTGGCCATTATGGCGAATTGTTAAAGTGATGGCCACAGTTGCGTGTGGAGTGAAAAATGTCGTAAGACCAATTAACAAACATATTCCCATTGGAATTAATAGCTAATCAGTTATTTAGAACCACACTAGGACTACCTTCCAGAGCGGTAAGAGGAAATATTAAAAAGACGGTAAACGAACTGGAGCGCTCGCGCGCCTAGAAACATTGTGAATTTTCGTGAGCATTTTAAGTTTCGTGTGCAAAGTTAGTTTTTGTGAGACGCGTTTTGGGGGGATTTTTGTGAAGGTCTGGTGTCAACTGCGTTACCGTTTTGAAGGTTTTTTTTGGCCGATTACCGTCTGACTGTTGGTTTTTGTTGAAATTTTCTCAACCGCATAGTTGAAGAGCAAAGTCTTGCAAATTAATATCGCCTCTCAACTTTTCACGATAAGGAAGGGAATTAAACAAGAAAAAAATATATTGTAGCGCGTATGATAGTAACATATTACCTAGATAGTAACATATTACCTCGGGCAAAACAAAAAATTGGATCACCAGAACCTTTTTTTCCCCAGTGGGTTGCTTTAAAGAAAGGAACTTTTACAGTGTAAATCAATGAAACAATAAGAGGGCACGTGTCAAGTGGAATGGAGGAAGCCTTACTACCCTGCTCTAGCATCAATTTCTAGTGAAAGATAGGAGCAGGTCTGGCCGCTGCGAAGTGTGTCAGATAATCTGCTCCAAAGTCAGCGTGCTAGCCGTCGCTTGTAGTTTTTGCTAATGTATGGTTTGCAAGATATATCGCATCCGTGACTCTTCTTAATGATCAAAAGTCAGGTATAAAAGCGAGTGAAACTTTTCCTACAATGATTGGACGTCAAATAACCAAATTGTTTGCTGACCCTACACAAACGGGCATTCGCCTAACATGGTCTTCATGTTCGTTTATCAAAAATCAGTACAAAGTCTTGCTCGGCCAAATTTATTTACTGGAAGAATCATGTAAACTTGACTTCAGGCCTCGAATTCAATGAAGTTATGCCTTATTGATGTTTTATAGCTCTACTAATAAACGTGTGAAAAGAGATAATATCATTATTGTGTTAAAGTGTAATGTTGAGGGTTGTTAGAAGCGTAAAGTTCTTTCTACGAAGTTCTCAAATAAACATTATTTCGCGTGAGCCTGAGACAGATTAAAAATCTAAGCAAATGAGCCACGATGATTGAGCAGAAGGGACTATTAACTAATATTCAAACTTTGGTAAATTGCAGATTTTTACAGAATAACCAGCTGCAGAATTTACCAGAGGGCATTTTCTCTTCCTTGGCTTTCCTTGACGAACTGTAAGTACCACACAGACTAATATTTTATTTGGCTCTTGTCAATACAATTGCGTTCTTGTACCATATACTCAGTGAATTCTCAGCATTCCAGATGGATGTCCTGGGGCGAGAGGGGGGAGGGGGGGGGGGGGGCACTGAAGGGGATACTTAAAGAACTATGCATTGCCGTGGTTACCATCAAGTTGTATGACATTTGGTTATTAGAGGAAGTAAGTAACTTTCTTGTTTGCAATTTTAAGACTATCAACTGTATCTCGTAGCCATAGAACGCTTTGATTCCTCGTCTCGGGATCACTTCAGACACTCCACTTTCCTGAGAGTCCTCATTGTGGTTATTGTTATTAGAGGTACCAATTTTTTTAAGATCATCCTGCGTGACCTGAAATTGGTATATAAACCGGTGGAGAGTGTACGAAAATGATAGCAAGACGGTATGATAAATTATCGTGAATGGATTAAATTAAACGTGCTGTGAACATCGGGACCAGAACCGCACATATGTTGCCTAGTGTTATTGCTAAATTATAGAGGCCACACCATCAATCTTAGGTGATTACGTTGGATAGTATTGTTCATTCTTTCTGCGCATAAATTCTTGCGTCATTAACACGCGTCTGGAGCGCGGGCGCACGCTAAAAACATGATGTGTTCCTTGAAGCTAGGCCCAGCCAATAAATGTAACGATCGCTGATCTTCGTTTGACTTTAGCCACAGGGGAAATAATCCATAAATTCTCTGAAAATTTTGTAATGCAAACCTGTGATATGATCAGCTAGACAAATAAACTTCACTAGCATCGTGTGGTGTTGTGTGATTTTATGGGGTTGATGTTTTTTAGTTTATTTCGCTGATGCTCTAAAGAAGAGAGGAGAGGAGAAGCAAGCGAGTAAAAAGAAAACATGGGCGACGCATGGGATACATTGTGGGCTTCCTAAAAAATCAACATTGCCATGAAAACAACAATTGATTCATTAGTGAATTTATTTAGCGCCAACTTTCCATTTCCGTGCGAATAAATTCGTCTTTGGTATTCATATTACGTACAGATGACAGATAAACGATACCATTCTACTATAAGTAAAATGGATGCCATCAAGTGCTTATTATATGCGGTTGTTTGTCCTTGGAAAAGTGCGTTTTCCCTGGAATCAGGCGATACCCTTTCACCACTTTCCTATTGAACAACCTATCGTGACCAATTTTGTCCTTTCAAGAAGGCAGAGCGCAGGAACACCAATTGTCATCGCTTCTCAAGATTTTCAGTGATACGGTGTATTTCGAGAGTAATTAAACGTTGATTGAAAATTTTCTCTATTTATTGCGATGCAACAGCTAACATGGCCTCCCCATTACTTAATATGTATGGCGTTCACAACATTCGCTTGGAGACGTGAGAAAAGATTCGTCGAGGAAGTATACGCCTCATCAGAAAGTTCGCGGAAACCTTACTATAGTGAATGTAATGTGTGATGCAAGATACTAGTTCAACTCAAAACAAAACTAAACAATTAAAATTTCATTTATTTAATTTCGTTACTGCGCAGTCAATTTCAAACAATTTGTCAACAAGAAAGAAATCAAATAAAATTTTCACTAATATGACAAATACAAGTTATAAACAAGATCAGACAGGGAAACCCAAAGGATCTTCGACAAAATGCCTGCTAAAAAATTTTGATCACCGGAAAACTAAAACCTTTTGTTTTCGGAGGAGAGAATATGCATGTGGTTTACAATGTGATAAAATATAAAAAAAGAAGTATGGATGATTCTATTGACAGTGCTGAAAACGACGACGAAGGAGTGGAGCTCTACCGTCAATTGAAAGCACTATGGGGAGTTGCAAATATGCAAGCCAGAAAGTGGATTTTTAACCCACCTAAAGTTATTAAGACCAAATGCCAGTAACAATCAAAGAAATCGTTTTTTTGTTAGTTTGAAGGCCTAGGTAAGTAAGTAAAGGAAATAAGGTTCTCAAACTCATTAATTATTCATGCAGTCAAAAGCCAATAAATGACCTCCATTTCGGTCAGGTGGATGAATCTTGATACCCCAATGAAACACCAGATGAAACACCACCAGGTTTTCATCTGAGATGAAACATGTTTTTCATCTGAGATCAAACATTTGCATTTTAATGAGATTAATTTCTTATTGTTTCATTTGAGAAGACATGTCAAAAACTCGGGCTTCGTGCTTTATCACGGGTTCCAAATACCTCGAAACAGATGAAAGCACTCGGCCTGCGGCCTCGTGCTTTCATCTGTTTCTCGGTATTTGGAACCCGTGATAAAGCACTCGCTCTCGTTTTTGACATATTACTTAATTTTTTGAAATATTCCATATAACCAGGCCAGGAGCCATAATCAGGGATGGAGACCGTAACGAGATGCCATTTTTACTTGTGGGCTTGTCCCCATCCCCATGTGTTGTAACGAAAAAATATATTTTTTAGAAAAAACGTGCGCGCACGCGTGTAAATGGCCAGGATCGCGCGTGGAGAAATTGAAAGTTTTTTTCTACCCGTTCAAACCGGCGTCCAAATTTTAAAATTTTGCTTGGGGATATATCCTCGGTGCCCACATTTAAGGAATTAGACCCTCACAACGAAAAGGTAACAACTGAAAAAAGACGGGGGAAGTTGGAATAAGCGGCATATTGATCACATGACTCTCAAAGTAAAGACAAAAAGGCACCAAAACGGTGGCCGGCTGCATGCATTGCTACAATTGAATGAATATGTTCTCAGACATGTAAGTGAATTTTTTTCTCAGCTGCTCTCTATCACTTTTCACACTATGATATGGTTCAAATGGTACCCGAAAATTGTCTAAACAGTGGAGGATGCATTTGACTGAGACCGACACCGAGTTGTAACATTTGGATTGATTTCTGGTTTTCAGTCAAGATACGTACTTCAAAATAAAGTAAATAATTTCTTCTTTCATTTCAGCTTTCATCTTGTTTTCACTCCCGCGGACATGCATGAAAACTATTAGATTGTCTGCTAGTAGTTTTGTTTCACCTCTTCAATTCTTAATTTCTGCTGGGGACATTTTGCGAATTATCAGCTTA
>NW_028145488.1:0-115000 GCF_977016875.1 Pavona decussata | reverse complement strand
TGTGATCTAAAAAATCGTAAAATCTTGCAATTTTGAAGATTTTAAAGGAAACTTCAGAGATACGTACCATTAAATAGTGTCATACCGAACTTTGTTGCTTTTATTGTTGTTATATTGAGATGGCATTGTTTGTTATTTCTTTCTTTTCCTGTTTTTTTTTTTTTTTCTACATTTTTCCGAAGAAACTTTTGCTTCCCGCCGAAAAAAAATTAGCTTAGTGACACCTGGGGCTTTCGTTTTCCATATAAGGTCAAACTACGGTATATGAGCTGATAACCGAGATTTAGTGAACCAATCAGAACGCTAGAAATGCAATATCCGAGGCTGAGAATTTAATAACATCGGATATTCCTCAGTTTTAGCTGGGGTATATTTGGTCACGTTAGGGGTTTAGACCAATCGTGCGCGAGCAAAAATATTTGATGGATTATAATTTGCGATATAGTCGTCTCAAAATTACGTTTGCTGATTGGCTCAAAAACTGTCATGAACGCATGACAGCACGGCACTAAATGGGTTCGGCGCGCATAGATCAAAATTTTACTTCTGTGAATGAACATGCGAGGCTGGATGGTGTTGTTTATTTCTTTTTATTTTGAGTGTACAAAGCTTCTGACACTGTTTAAGGACCACTTATAATATTTTTTTTGTGATGAACATGTACCATAATACAGCGGATACAACTTTTTTCTTGGAGGTAAGCAAAAATTAGATAAAGAGAAATTTACTTAAAAGACTGTCTTGAGTGTGAAAGCGACCACGGTAAATAACAATGAGCTTAAATTCCAATAAATTATGGCATTTTCAAAGCAAAAGAATCTGTTTCTTTTCTGATGTCTCTTATTTCTAGAAAAAATGCCCCAAGAGTTCTGCTTCGTTCTCTTTCACGGCTCAGGTCTGTCAATTTGATCTTGTTTTCGTAGCGCCGAACGGCAGACTCGGTAATTTTTACAGTATTCTTCTTTTCTTGGTCTCTATCAAATTTCTAAATCTCCACGTCATCTAAGCTAGGATAGCAATGCCCTGTTTTCGTTTTTGGGTACTCGAATGGTTGCTCTTTTTATTCTTGCTTCTAGTTGTGAGGTTTATTCATCACTGTTTTCACGTTGTTGTTTATATCTCGGCGGTAACAAATTTTCAATAAAATTTGCTGGTAAAATATTCAAACCTACTAGCTCGTCTATTTCATCAATGGTAGGTGCTTTATGGACTGTAACAATGTGCATTTTCTTTGTTTTGACGAAAAAATTAAAGCCAAAAATTCAAATAACTCGCCCCTAGAAAAAATTTCGCGCACGGATATTACCATGGCTACAGTTTAACTGATGTATTTCTCTTTCAATCAGCGAACGATTTGTACTTTATCCGTTTACTCTCTCCAGCAAAATGTCAGTATCGATCGCGATAAAAACTAAATTCGATTTTGAGACGGCAACACGACTTTAAATATTCCGTATTGGCCTCCGTCGCTTCGCGACTCCGCCCAATACGGAATATACTTTCTCCCAACTAGCCGTCAATATAAAGTCGTACTGCCGTCTGAAAATCGAATTTAGTTTATAATATGCAAGAAAATCATTTTTTTTTTAGCGACGGAGATAAATAATTAATGTTGGTGAAGGTCATCTTCATTCTGTTGTCCAATCCAATTATCATAACAACACTTATACCATAACTCCCACGTGTTATGGATGATCGTGTCTAAAAGTACACACGAGTGACCACGAATGACCACAAATGACCACGAGTGACCACGATTAACCACGAATGACCACGAGTGACCACAAGTGAGAATAACATGAAAATATTTTACTGACGTCATAATGACGTCTATTTTATTACACGGTCACTACTTAACCTCAAATGAACCGTTTTATTTTTTAGACACCAAAATAGGTTAATTTCATACTGAAGACGTTTCAGATAGACGAGAGTAGAGTGGATGTAGGGAGGGGGGTTTTATGTGGGGTGGGGTGGTCTAAATCTACTTCCTCCCGTTACCTTTAATCCCACCCCCTCCCCCACGTTTTTGTTTTTACTTTGCCTTTTGAGAATTTTGGGACTGCAACATGTAATTAAGGGGGAAGGGGGGGGGGGGGGGGGGCTTAATTAAAACGGTGTTTTTCCGCACTCGACATGGCTTTAATGGAAATATCTCTTTCACGTCTTAAGCAATCTAAAAGCTCTATGCTCATCCCGTGAATCTATGTTGTGGGGTGTTTTGTAAAATTTTGGGGTATATTTTGGAGCAGATAGTTTTTCCCGAAGGATTGGTAAAATTAAGAGAAATAAGAAATATTGAAGATTGAGTGGAGTTTTAAAATTAATGTTTGTAGTTAATTATTAATAGACGGACACCAAGTTAATCTAATAGCAACCTGGGGTGCTCTTACGTGGGTATCAACTGTCTGTTGGTGTTCCAAAAATCATTTTCTTCCCTCTATCCCCTCTTAAGACCTCTTCATATTTCATTCAAATTTAGGTTCAGCCCCCCCCCCCCCCCCCCTTCCCCCTTAAGGAATAGTCATTTGCTTAGATTAGTTGCTCTGTAATGACTACTACTGAAAATTGGAAAATTGCATCAAAAATAACTATAATTTTAAAAATGCAACATCTGTGGCATTTGCATTTTTTAAAGGCGAAAATGAAGCCTTACAAATGCTATTCTCTCGATTTCTTCAGACTAAGTCTTGCCGAAAATTAGGTATAAAATAAAATATGTGTCATATATGAACATTTCTTCCATAAGAGCGTAAACTGAAGGGAACTAGGCTGGTGATATAAAAACTTACAGTCTTCTGAGTCTCGGTATAATAACCCCGGTTAAAAATTCCCACGCGGCCATTTAAGTTGGCTAAATTTAAATTTGGTGCATGCCTTACAGCGGTTACCAATAACACGCGATCTATCGCCATCAAAAGACTCCCGATAAAGTTGCGTTTTGGTGGACGTCAATCATAGAAAAGCCGTCGAAATTAATTTGAATTCTGACAACATTTCAAGGAAATAGAACCAAGAAATTGGCTGTTTTACCCGCTGACTGATGGTAAACTTTATGAAAGTCTATTTCCAATCCAGATTATCTTAAATAATGGGCATTGTTTAGATGAAGCATTTTTTGTAACATTTGAAATCGCTGCCCGTAATAATTTTGCAAAATCAGCGACGCGTGCAAGTGAGCAAATTATCACGTGCAGTGAAAATTAAAATTTTTAATTCAAAAATACCTTTTATTTTCCCTTAATCTGGCTCGGAAAACAATTTAAATAAAGTTTACCTTTTCTCAGCGAGGAAAAATTCTTAGTTTCTTGGCGGGTTACCCTGGAATCTTGTCAGAATTCAAAATAATTTTAACGGCTTTCCTTTGATTGACGTCCACCAAAACGCAACTTTATCCGATTCTTTTGAAGACGGTAGGTCGCGTGTTATTGGTAACCGCTGTAACAAATTCTAGTTATACTCGACGCATATTTCTTTGTCACCACCAGTGGTTCACTAACAAAAGCCTTTTCATGCTAGAAGCGTGAAACTTGGCTTAGTTTATTATGAGAAAGTTCCTTTAATACATATTTTGCACTCAATTATTCTTTTTCTGAAATTTGTTTTTGGCATAAGCAAACCGGGATGAAGAGGTTTGGGGAAGTATAGAAAAGGCGGGAATAATGTTTTGCAGTCGAAAAAGTGCGAAGACATGGAAGAGACAAAGTCAACAACATATTTTCTTGTTATTCTCACTCGTAGCAACTCGTGGTCATTCGTGGTCACTCGTGTGTTCTTTTAGACACGATCGTTATGGATTGCGCTTATTTTATATCAGCCAAAATTCCGGTCTTTGATGAAAATAGTTCATTTCAGCTTCGCAAAAATAATTCCTTCAGAAAGATATAAACAGAAAAAAAAAGGATGGTAAACTTCTGGATTGGAATAAATATATTCCTTTCCACAGCTGCCACAGAGTGACCCGAAACTGACTTCCAGGATGGTGCAAAAATTCTTTTTTAACCTTGACTGAAAATTCTAATCTTTAAGCCTAAAGTCGAGAAACATCGAACCTTCTAGAACTCAGTGATGCTTGCTAAAAAGGCTGGAAGAACTTCTAAGAAAAATGTTGTATCTCCTGAACGTTGATTGGTTCGGCTTTGTTTAAAGCACAGGCGGTCAGTACGAACTGTTAAAGGTCGCACGCTATTTGCACTCACACTTTTGTAACGACCGCTGATCTTTGTTTGATTTTAGTCACGGGGGAAATACTCTGTAAATTCAGAATGCTTCTGATACAAACCTGTGTTATAATGAGCTAGACAAGAAAAGTTTACTTGTATTGTGCGGTGTTGTGTGATTTCATGGGGTTGATGTTTTTAGTTTATCCCGCTGATGCCCCAAACAAAAGAGGAGAGGAAAAGCAAGCTAGTATAAAGAAAACATGGGCGACGCATGGGATACATTGTGGGCTTCCTAAAGAATCAACATTTTTATCAATGCGACAATTGATTCATAAATGATATTTTTTTAGCACCAACTTTCCGTGCGAATAGATTTGTTTTCCGTATTCACATTACGTATATGATGATAACTTACCGATACTATTCCAATGTAGGTACAATGAATGCCATCAAGCGCTTATTAAAAGCGGGTACTTGTCCCTGGAAAAGTCCGTGTTTTCTTGAATCAGGCGATACCCTGGCACCAAATATGGCCCGAGTATAAGCTGAAAAGAGCTTCTTGTTTTATAATTTAATTTCTGCCATAAAAAAACCTAATATTTTGGAAGTTTCGAGCTTCTGTTGGGTTTTCTGAAGTGCTAATGCCTTTTTCACACTTTTAACAACATTTTCAGGCAAATACGTTTCCACTTGGCCCTAATATATCTTATAATGCCATTTTCCCAACTTATCTCCTTTTTATTTGTAGAACGTAAGTGACGAGCGAATTTGAACCGCCCATGTATAAAGTTAATGGCTGGGAGGAGGGTGGTTTTTCTGCCTTTGAACTGTGGCTGGTGTAATCTCAAGTTGATTGAAAATACAAAAAGATTAAACAAAAACAAACAAACAAACAAAAAAAAAAACTAACTAACTACAACAACAACAACAACAACAACAAAAGGAACAATGTATACGCACTAGCACCACATATCATTCGCGACCCTGTCATCAAGTCGGATGAACCAAGGCTGGCACTACTTTAGCCGGTATTCCTCGCTCCAGTTGTAACTTCATGCCATTTTTAAATGTGTACACGCAGTCAGCAACGGTCTTTAGAGGCGATGAAGAGAAATAGTAAAAGGGAAATTAGTGTCCTAAAGTCTAGACATTATTGTTAGCTGCGTCGACTTATTTCAAGAGAGAGTATTAAAATTTCCTTAAAAAAATGCAAGTACGAGGCTAACTAGTAATATATTGTCCTTAATATTCATAACCTGTCTTACCCTTCTGATTATTTCTATCCCATAAAATAAAGTTTCATTTCGTTTGCAGGGACCTCAGCAACAATCAAATTAAACATCTACCGCAAGATATATTTTCACACCAATCATCGATGTACTATTTGTAAGTGTGAGGGACTTTTTTTTCTTTTTTGTTTTTTTTTCCCTTAACAGTCATTTAACCAGGTGATCTGCGTAGAATTTAGCACTCTCTGGTCCCGTTTTTTTGTGGGCTATTTAAAACTCCATGCATTTTTGTGCCAAACGTTTTTGGGTCACTTTGCATGACATGAAATCGATATGTTAAACAATGGTGAGTGTATGACAATGGTAGGAAGATCGTATATAAACAATAGCCTCCATTTGGCGTGAAAATGTGCTCAGATATTTGTCCGCGGACATTATCTGTTCCGAGAAGCAAACTGTGAGCTTCGAGGAGCAGATAATGTCTAAGAACAAATACCTGAGCATATTTTTAAAGCCAAATGGAGGCTATTGTGGTTATTATCCTTCAAATATTTTTCGCAACATGTAGCAATGAGCTTGAGTATTTGAACATTTTGTTTAAGAACAGTTTACCGTGAAAAACGTTTAGAGCGTATGTTGTTTTCTGATACTGCTTTATCGACCAGCAGGTTTATCTCTCCTTCTGTCACAAAAGCAAACTGTTCCCCCATCTTGGCATTAATTTTAATTGTAAACAAGACGCGCCTTGCAGTTTTTGAAATTGGGGAATATCACTTGGGGAATATCATCGGATATTCCTCAGTTTTAACTGGGGTATATTTGGTCACGTGAGGCGTTTAGAGCAATCGCGCGCGAGCAAGCATTTTTGATGGATTTAAGAATTGGTTCATGCTTAGCGTGCGTATATCGAGTCATGGATGCACGCGGGAAGTTTGGAGAGCACAAGAGAAGCGTAAGAGTTATTCGAGGCGTAGCCGAGAGTAACTCTAGCTTCTTAAGTGCTCTCTAAACTTCCCAAGTGCATCCATAACTCGATATACGCACAGCTAAAAGCATGAACCGGTTATTTTATAACATAGTGAAAATAAAGTAAATGATTCCTGGAAAACAGGCTTTGTTCCTCATTAATTACAAAATTCTCTGTACAAAAAAAAAAAAAAGGCGAAACTGGTTTCTCATATCGGTTTAATCGTAACGTTTCATTAAGCTTCAAGCTGCTATAAACGCACATTATTTATGGCGTTAGTCTCTCTGTGAAAGTTTTTTAATAACACAGCGCGCGCAAGCTTCCCCCATCTGACTTTCTCACGTCATCGGATGGACGCAGGGCCGTGCGTACGTTGAGAAATGTACCATGATGACGCCAATAGGAATTAGATTAGGATGCACGCGCGCTATGTTATAATATAAGATAAGTTATCGGCGCGAGTGGATTAAATTGAACATGGCGTGAGCACCTGGACCGGAACCGCACATGCGATGCCTAATATTATAGGTAAGTGCTTGATACGACAACATGAAATTAAGGTGCTTCCACAGAATGCATTGCGCATCGTTTAAGTTAATTAATTCATGCGTCATTATCGCGCGCCTTTGGCGCATGCACACTGAAAACATGATGTGTTTATTGAAGGTAATTCCAGATAACTAAATTGTTATTTTCTCCTAATCTATCTTTTCAATTTACCTTGGTATTTGAACTAAGCTATTATCCCTTTTATGTTTATTCTCTTTTTTTTAGAAAAATAATTGACGACAGAAAAATGAGCATTCCCGGGAAATCGAGCTTGCCCACGATTTGTGGACTTAAAATAGTGTTTTGGGTCAATACCGATTAATACTATAGTTCCCTACCAAAAAGGTTATCTTATGCTTCATAAATTCTGTGGGTAATTTTTCTCAACTCTGTTTCACCTGTATGTGTTCTGCTACCACCCAACCTGACAAGGAGAGATCAAATAGACTCATTTTTAAAGGGAAATAGAGGAATCGAATTAATTATCTTTATTTTAAGGGAATCCCCTTAAAAGTAAAATAGATCACTCGGCAAGGCTGCATCACAAGTTTTAGCACCCAAAAAGGAATGAAATGAAGATAAAGAAGCTAAAGATGTTCTCAGCATTCGATAGATACGCACGATTCTCATAATTGCTGAATAAAAAAAACTCATTTGGCAAAGGATTCTGTTGTGTTCGTCCATTTTCTTCAACATAGCCTTGTAAGCTTTACTTTCGTTTGTTTCTCTGGATATGAGCTAATGTTTTCTTAATCACATTATATACTTGACTTATGATTATCAAACATATGACACGATTTTGGATTCCATTTCCTTATTGAAATAAACATCTGTTGTTTTCTGAGAAACTTGAAAATTATTTGACTCTCTAGGCAAAGAAATCGCGTAACATATTATCTAATAGAGGCATTGGATGTATGCAATGTCTTATCAACAATGTTTCGATATCAATATTATAGGGAACTTAAGCAACGACGACGGCGACGGCAACGTCAACGCCACAAAACAGTAGGTTTAATGAGCAAAAACAATCGCTCTGCACGTGCGTTTTACATTTGGGCACATTTCTTTGCCGTCCTCTGCAAAACAACAACGTGAAATGACCACATTGAAGGTTTTGTGGAGAACGTGAACGCACGACGGTGAATTTTTCATTTTCTTTCTTAACTTGTACGCCACTCCTACCAATTTGGTTCCTGGATAGTTCGCCATTTTTGCAAAAGTTGAGCGAGTTGAAATAATCGCGAAGTAGCACAAATGAAATAAAGATATATTTTCGGGTGACGTTTTCGTTGCCGTCGTCGTTGCTTAAGCTCCCTAATAACTAACGGACACCTGAACGGTTAGTCAATAAGGGCCTCTTCATATGATCCCGGTTGACCGGGCTAGCCCGCTTACCGAGATCTCGCCTCATTCCTATTTCTTTTGTAAAAAAATTCGATGTGTTCATATGAGAAGGCGGGCCAGCCCGGTTACCGAGATCTCGGTTTTAGCGACCGAGATCTCGGGAGTCCGGGACGAAAATTTTCTCATATGAACACGGTATTCCGGTTACCGGGATGAAGTCTATAACCAAACATTCGCGTCTTAGAACGGATATATTTGATTATTACGGCTCATTTCTGAGATGTTGTAGTTCAAAATAATTCCTTTTCGTAGTAGAGATAAAGATATAATACTTTTGAGGTTTGTAGAACCGATAAAATTGAAAAATTCTTGCCGGGCTTGTTCGGTAAATGTCACGCTCGATTGACCGCGTCACCACTTTTCATCTCGGTAACCGGGATGAAATTTCCCATATGAACGGACTGCAAAATTCATCCGCTTACCGAGCCATCCCGGTAACCGGAATCATATGAAGACGCCCTAACTACCGAAGTGGCTGACGGATCTTGGGAAAAACAGCACATCTAATTGCGAGAAGAAATTATAATTATTGTTACTGAAAAAAAAAAATCGGTTAAAGTGTAAAATTTTGTATAATGAAAAGAACTGAGAGGAGACACTTTAAATAAATAAAGATGAAAATAAAAATAAAAAAAGTTAAAATAAAAAAGAAACGAAAAAAATGGGAATTGAAAAATTGTAAGACTTACTCGACACATTTGTGAAGTGTCAAATCTTTCAGATGCTATATCAAGACTGAAAATTAAAAAAAAAAAAAGTCGTGATTCGATTTTCGTATTCATGAAAGGGGAAAAAACATCGGTATTGGAAAGGGAAGGTCAAAGCTGAAGTGCCTGGGTGTGTCGGATTGTTTCCTAATCTTAATAGCCTAAAGGCAAGAAAGGTCCAACCTTCTAGAACTCAATTTTTTCTTGCCAAAAAGCCTGGAATAACTTCTAAAAAAAAATGCTGAATTTTCTGAGCGTTGATTGGATTGAAGGTCAAACTCTATTTGATCTCACACTTTTGTAACGACCGCTGAATTTCGTTTGATTTTAGCCATGGGGGAAATACTCCATAAATTCAATTCAATTAAATTAAATACAGTTATTTTTGCCATGAACCAAAAAATACAACATAAATACATTAAAGATGATACACAATATTCCTACTATTACAATATTCCTACGAAACTATTTACAAGATCAAATGTGTTAAAGGCTAGGAAGCCTATGTAGAAGCTAGGAGCTTTCAGAATGTTTCTGATACAAACCTGTGTTATAATGAGCTAGACAAAAAAAATCACTAATATAGTGCGGTGTTTTATGGGGATGATGTTTTTAGTTTATCCCGCTGATGCTCCAAACAAAAGAGGAGAAGATAAGCAAGCGAGTATAAAGAAAGCATGGGCGACGCATGGGATACATTGTGGGCTTCTTAAAAAATCAACATTGTTATCAATGCGACAATTGTTTAATAAATGAACTTTTTTTAGCACCGACTTTCCGTGCGAATACATTCGTCTTCCGTATTCAAATTACGTATATGATGACAATTAACCGATACTGTTCCAATGTAGGGACAATGGATGCCATGGACAGCTTATTACATGGAGTACTTGTCCTTGGGAAAAGGTGTTTTTTCATTGAATCAGGCGATACCCTGGCACCACTTTCCAATTGACCAACCTAACGAATTCTTTCCCTTTAAATAGGAAGAGCGCAGGAACACCAATTGTCGTCGCTTCTAAAGATTTTTAGTGATAAGGTGTATTTCGAGAGTTATTTAAAGTTAAAATTGGCTAGAACACTTGAACGAACGACGCTCAGTGTAACAAGATTCAAAGACCATCTTTATTTCAACCACCGATTAAAGGACAACAACATCCTACCAAAAAGTATTCAGTTTAATCCACCCGTCAAGAGCAGAGAAGGCTGGAAGATCGCTAAGAAAGCAGGCCAAGCCTACCTAAGGCTACGCATCTCTAATTGTCACACACAAATCAAGAAGCTCTCTCATCGTTTGTCCCAAACAACACTCAAACTCCGAGAGATGATTAGTAAAGAATCTGTCGACACCCTCCGCCTCACAATCAAACAAAGATCATGGTAGGAAACACAACGGAGAAGGGAGAGTCACAAGAAGAAACTCCATAACATTTTGCCACGTTCACAAACGTGTGAAATCAGCATCAAGGAGAAGTGGGTCGTAAACATCTCCGATAGACCTTTATCTACAAGCAAGCGTTCAGCATTAAGTCTCAACTTCAATTTTGCTATTACTCCTAAAAGTTTGCCAGTGCCTCAAATTGTTTCCTCAATTGAATCCGGCATAGATCAGCTCCCTGACGCCGAAAAAGACCTCATCAGAGCTTCGGTAACCTCTGCCATCAAGAGTTGGCGTCCTCCACTACGAAACAACATTACTAGTAAAGAGGAGAAAGCGCTCAGAGATCTTGCTAAGGACACGTCTGTTCCAATCTTACCAGCGGATAAGGGTCGAGCCGTAGTCGTGATGAATACCAACGACTACACTGACAAAATCAACAACCTTCTAAACGACGAAAAAACCTACTACAAGATAACAGATAAGAGAAAGAACCCAACATCGAACACCGAAAAATCTCTCAATAAACTTCTTCTACAAATAAAAGATCAATCAGCCTCGCGTGACAGTAACAAAGAACAGCTAGAGCCGAAGCTCTATTACAAACTTCATAGCACCGATTCCACACCAGCGTCATTTTATGGTCTTCCCAAAATCCACAAGGAGAATGTCCCACTCAGGCCAATTATGAGCGCCATTGGATCTCCCACATATAAACTATCCAAATATCTAGCCAACATCTTTTCACCACTTCAAAATAATAAATACACAGTCAAGAACAGTGCATCTTTCGTTTAAAAGATCCGCACCTTATCAGTGGATCCTGACGAGATCCTAGTATCTTTTGACGTCGTATCACTGTTTACTTGCATTCCAACCCACCTTGCCATCGAAGTTGTTCAAGAGAGACTGGACTCCGACCAAACACTACTGGAGAGAATCAACTTATCTATCCAAAATATTATGACACTTCTACATTTCGTCCTTGACAACAATTTCTTTGTATTTCAAGGCAGCCATTTCCAACAAATTTTCGGTTGTCCGATGGGATCCCCAGTTAGCGCCATCTTAGCCAACCTCGTCATGGAACATGTCGAAAAGAAGGCTCTCTCATCGGCCCCTTACCCTCCTAAATGGTGGTTTAGGTACGTAGATGACAGCCATGTGTGTGTAAAAAGGGAACACGTGGATGAATTCCACGCACATCTCAATTCCATCAACCCTCACATCAAATTTACAATCGAGATAGATTCTGAAGGTTCCATTGCCTTTCTCGACATCAAAACAACCAGACAAGAAGATGGCTCGATCACCGTATCTGTTTACAGGAAAGCGACTAACACCGACCGTTACTTTGATTTCAAATCGCACCACCATTCCCAACATAAACACTCGGTCGCACGCACCCTTATGGATCGCGCAAAGAACATTCCTTCCACCGAGGAGGAAGTTACAAGGGAAACTTAGCGAGTAACGAAAGCCCTCGCCGCTAATAACTACCTTGTTTACTTAATTCACAGTGGCTGCCAACCGAATGAACAGCAACAAATGAATGATACCGACCAGCGTGGATTTGTTATCCTGCCCTACGCCAAAGGTTTTTCCGAGAGAATCGCAAAAGTGCTTCGAGATCAATAATCAATAATCAATAAATCTTTATTTAAACACGGTAAAATCCATCAGGAGTATAAAAATTAGAAATAACCTAACTATCCTAAACAAAATTCAAAACCTGACTACAACTAATCTAACTAAAACCTGTTTTTCATGAATGCCGTGTGTAACATTAAAAATGAACATTAACTAATCTTTTAAATTGACTAAGAGATTCAGTTTCTCTCACATGACAGGGTAGGCTGTTCCAGAGAACTGCTCCGCTATAAGAAAAGCTGCGATTTCAACATCAAGGTTGCCCATAAGCCTATTCGCACCATCTCCAACATACTCAAAAAGCCAAAAGACAAGATCGAGAAAGAGGCTTCCAGAGGAGTTGTATACAAGATCAAGTGTAAAGACTGTGATTCTGTTTACGTTGGTCAGACATCACGCGCGCTGAAAACACGCGAGAAAGAACACACAAAGGCCATAGCAACATTGGATAAGTACTCTTTGTTAGCCAAACACCATGCGTTTCATGGTCACCAAATAGATTTGGAGAATGTCGAAATCATTGACAGGTCATCGACTTGGCGACAAAGACTAATTCTTGAAGCTTGGCATTCCGTGCGCGATAGAAACTCTATAAATGAAAATATAGCGCTGCCAAACGTATACAATAACATTAAGAGTTTTTAGTCTTTACAATACTCTAGAGACCACTAGTACTATTACAATTTGAAATTTTGTCGAGGTGTGATTTATTTATTTATCACACATCGTGTACATATTCCAAGCAGGACGCCGTTACAGATTTGCATTTTTATCTTTGCTGAAGAAGGCAACAGTAGTGGCCGAAACGTCTAATATTTATATTTTTAGCCAGTGTAAACTTTTGAATTCTTTTTAAAGATTCTCTATTTATTTCGTTGTAACAACTAACAATGCCTCCACATCAACTAATATGTATGGTGTTCATATCATTCGCTTGGAGACGTGAGAAAAGATTCGTTCAAGATGAATGCACCTTATCAGAAAGATCGAGGAAAGCTTACTAAAGTGAATGTAATGTGTGATGTTAGATACTAGTTTA
The DNA here is from genome assembly GCF_977016875.1 of Pavona decussata. Lineage (NCBI taxonomy): Eukaryota > Metazoa > Cnidaria > Anthozoa > Scleractinia > Agariciidae > Pavona > Pavona decussata. The sequence goes on along the minus strand of NW_028145488.1, from coordinate 101,911 downwards.
ACTGAAGACAAAACTGAAAACTCAAAATTTCAAATATTTAATTTGGAAACTTCGCAATCGATTTCAAACAATTTTTTCAACAAGAAAGAGAACAAATAAATTTTTAACTACTATAAGAAATACAAGTAATAAACAACATGAAACAGGGAAACCCAAGGGTTCTTCGGCAAAATGCCTGCTCAAAATTTTGATGACCGGAAAACTAAAACCTTTTGTTTTAGGAGGGGAAGATATGTGATTTAGAATGCGAAAAAAGAAAATGCAGGTAGCCTTTTTTGTAAAGCCAACAACAGCTAGTAAATTCAGGGAATAAGATTCTGTTTCCTAAAACGTTCTTCAGCTTAAATTTTTAGCTATAGCATTAGAGCAAACGAGACTATATTGGCTTATACAACTATGTACTTAACAGGCCACAGAACGATCTTCGAACACAGGAGACAACATTAAATGTTTCCGCTTTTAAAAAAATGTTATCGTAAGATGCCGCTCAGAAAACCGCTTGTGTTGTCCAAAGCAAAAACTATTCATATTTTATTAGGATTCCACAAAGAAAAATGATGACCTAAAAAGAAAAATTCACAAACCACAAAAAGCAAGACTACAAGCACTGTTATTTTTCTTCAAAGATAGAGTAGCGTGATATGAGAGGATGAACAAAAACAAAAAAAGGCACAATCTTAAAATAGAGGGCGACGAAGCTGCAAGAAACGATTACGCAAGCCCTCTATCAGGCTCCTTCCTTGTAATTCACAATTTGATGTTCTGTCCCTTGCCACTCGAGGGTCATGTTATTACGAAGTTCCGCATTGCACACGTTGCTATTTCTTTAGAAAACTTACGCTGTAGGGGTAGCCTTTCAAATGTGGTAACATGGTCAAATAGAAAAAGTAATCAGACAAAAAACCTCAAGTTGCGTTACCCTCGCCGAATATTCCTTTTTAATTAAAATAGGGCTAAATCAAACGGAGAGTAGCGACCGTTACAAATGAGTGAACTCAAATAGCGTAGCGTTTTTATTTATTTACCTGTACTTTTCACTTTCATTTCCTTTTTTTTTTGGCCTAACTATGATCAATATGACTATTTAATAATATATTTTTAAGGTTTACTGTTGCTTTGTCATTGATTTTGGTCCCATGTGTATACTTTATTCTTATTACTTAACTGAGGAAGCCCATTCTTTATCAGCCCGGTGGCTTCCCTTTGGCTTCCTCACTATTATTGTTTAAATAATAATAAATAAATTTTTGCATTTGCACAGTTTATTGCAAAAACAATAAACTGAAACTGAAGAGTGGCGTCGTGCAACCTCAAACAGTTGGAATTGACTGGATTTTGTTACAACAAAGCCGAACCGATCAAGGTTTAGGTGATTCAGAATATTTCTTTGAAGTCCTTCCATAACGAAACTCAACGCCCAAGAAAATGGGAGGCTTTGTAGCAATCATAAGTGAGTTGCACCAGGTTCGCTTTTAAGCTTTTCGCTTCAGGCAGCTTAAAGCTTAAAATAACATGAGACACTCACAGGCGGCCATTTTAATTTTTGCCAAGCCAAGTCTCACCATTTTACTCTTCTCTTTTCCAAATCAATTTATTTTACCCTTTTGAATAAGTTAATTTCATTATTACGAAAACCAAAATAAGATTTTGACGCAAAGGACGGCATTTTGGGGAAAGGGAGGAAAAGGGTTGCGAAAGTCCTTTTCGATTTTATTTTTTATTATTATTTTTTATTTATTTTTTTTTTTCATGCCTTCCATTGGAATTGCTGAGTCGGAGTTTCTTTTTCCGCAAACCTACCGTTTCTGGCTTCGACAACAATAAAAAGGGTGAAACTATCATGTTTAAATATACAATACTTATGATGTATTGTTTGATGATTTTAAGGTTAAAACTGCAGATATAAGTGATCCAATTTCTTTCTCCATAGGAGATTGTCAGGGAACAAAATTTCAGAACTGCCTAAGGAGATATTTGCAAATCTGACGTCGGTTTTATTTCTGTAAGTTGTTGGATATAATTTTGTTTGCGTGTAAGACCAGTAAAGTTTTCAATCACAGTCATGTTAGTTGATTAAAACATAGTGAATATACTGGGGCTGTACCACAACAGAACGTTCCGTCAGCTGTGAGAATTATATGGTGATTTGTAGGAGAGCTTGGATCATGATTTAGACGGAAAACTAATAAGTGGTCATTACTGCGAAGCTATATTTCTTTTAGTCAATTTTGTTTGTGAGGCTGATGTGTTTTGGCAACACGATGCCTCAGATTATAATAATTCGTTGTACCTAAAGTAATACGATATCAAGTTGTCTCTCTTATATTAATCAAGACCAAAGAACTCCGGGCGCTCGGAGACTGAAGAAGGAGGGCGGGGGAGGGGGGGGGGGTCAGGGGGTAGGGGGTACTATCAGCAGAATCTTTTGATAATTATCATTCTTTAAATATACCATGCGGTTCGTTCCAAAATCATCTTAAAAACAATTTTAAGTACAATATTTAGTCTGACTTGTTAATGTTTACTGTAATTCACTCCATCTAATTTTGACTAGTTAAGAACTCAGAAATTTCATTTTGAATGTTATTTAAAACCACAATAAAAGTTTCCTGCTTTTCGATGTTTTTAAAACATTTTTAAAATTCAATTGATTGCAGATCGTAGAAGACTGATTTCTAGAGAACATGGGAAAATATTACGTTCATTCACGTCATATGCTCATTTTTTTTTTAAATTAGACTCTTTGCAATGCCTTTTCTCTCTTTTCTTGTGTGATTGTTGAGATAGCACATTTCGATCGAAACTGCCACCATGTAAGTTTTTAATAGCGAGCGTAACCTGGGAGCTCTTTTCAGTTTCTTTAGCGTCGGGAGAGAAGGAATCAGCCTTCCAAACTAAAATGAGTTTTCCAAAATTAGAATTTACCGTTGAGAAAGTGAATATTCCTCGAAGCCTATACTGTGCTCATTGAGAATCTTCTATTCCCAACAACAGTCAAACTGGTTCAGTTAAGATAGCAACAAATTTACAGTCAGTTTAACATACCATTAACAGTTCTGAAAGAAAGTAATATGCAGAAATTCTGTACGCGGTGGAAACCGAGAAAATCTGCAAAAAGCTAACTACAAAAACAGTGACTATCCTATTTGGATGCAGAAATTCTGCATCCTGTTTAATGGTTAAAACAGGCCTAAAATTGACCGAATTCAGCTAAGATGCAGAAATTCTGCACGCGGTGAAAACCCGAGAAAATCTGCAAAAAGCTAACTACAGAAAAAGTGACTATATTATTTGGATGCAGAAATTCTGCATCCTGTTTAATGGTTACAATAGGCCTAAAATGGACTGAATTCAGCTAAGATGTAGAAATGCTGCACGCAGCGAAAACCGAGAAAATCTGCAAAAAGCTAATTACAAAAGCAGTGACTATCTTATTTGGATGCAGAAATTCTGCATCCTGTTTTATGGTTAAAATAGGCCTAAAATTGACTGAATTCAGCTAAGATGCAGGTGTTGAAAGCATCTGCGTTCAATAATTACCTTAATAATCAGTGACCACCTAGGGACATTGCTCAAAATTTCAAAATACTCCAGTTTACCCAAATGGTCTAAATTAAATAAAATGCCATGTATTTTATTCTAAACGCTAGGAGCTTGACAGTTTGACCGCCCCCCCACCCCCCTAAAAAAAAAGAAAAAAAAAAAAGAAAAAAAAAAAAAAGAAAAGGAACACCTGTGTCTGGTATCTAATAACCCAAAACAAGCTTGAATGATATTATACTAATACATGTAGTCTTCAATTATTTACGGCTGGAGTAGAAAAGATGATACAATACCAACACCCAGACAGCAATGCAAACTAACAATGCTAATTCATGTTTGAAAAACAAACTGGTACTAGTTTCTGGTCTCATAAAAGCATAAAGCTGTTTTCTGAGTATAGCCTCGTGTCACCAACACAGAATTGATTAGTGCCTAAAAATCTTGCTTTACTTAGAGATTACAAAAGATTTGACCCTTTTGGTAAATGCACATACTCCCTGTAAAACATTGATAACCCTTTCACTCCCAAAGTCAATTATGTAGAAAAGCCATGTTATTAAAATTTGAGTTTGTGGATGAAAATCCTGAGAAATTCATAAAAACCTTTTCAGCAGTATAGTAACTTCACGTGGAGTACTTAGCTTACACTATTTCCCACCCCCCCCCCCAAAAAAAAAAATAAATAAATAAATAATGGGTTAGGGTTATCAGCATTTTCTCCTAATTTTTGTCAAGGGCACTATTACCATGAACATTAAGGCCGGTGCCTAGTAACACAGAAGTATTTTTGCGCTGTTTATGACTATGTAGGAAAAGCAGATCTAGCAAGGGCTATCGCAGTCGGGACAATTTACAAGTATTTGACAATTTTTCAATTCTTTCTTGTATAAATTTCAACTCGTGTACGTGCGGTTGGGAATCCTTCTGCGATAGAGGGCCAGACTGCTAACATCTTAAATTTGCGAACGGGACTTTGAGCGTGATGCTCAACGGGTTTGCCTACAAATTCTAAAGGTCTCTGAAGAGTCTCTTGGCCGAGACAAAACGCCGCGTCAGACTAGCCACGAACAATTTACAAGTATTTGACAATTTTTCAATTCTTTATTGTATAAATAATAATAATAATAATAATAATAATAATAATAATAATAATAATGTTAGTTTTGAAACGTCTATCTTTTATCAATTTCCCTTAAAACTTCCTACTATTTGTTATCAGTTATTATTCAAGCCAATTACGTGATTTCAAAGTAAAGGCTTTCATAAAATCGTGATTTTCACTCGTATGTTCTAGAATTTTGCCGCTAGGAAGTTGTCTTTATTGTGGGCGCCACGTTTCTCACAACGCCCTAGTTTTTTCACCTAGCGTTAGCAATAAAGGACGACGCGCAACTCATTTTAGTCAGAGATTGTTAGTGAAGTTACACCGCTACCGTGCCACCATCAGAGGATCCAAGTTACCGCTATTTCAAGTGTATTTCGCTGTCTCTCTACTACCTTTTGGTGCGAGTCGTCAACCAAAGTACGTAAGTTTTTATTGTTGTAGTTATTGTTAAGTCGCGAATTTTTAGTCTTTTCTTTATCACGATAAGGTTTCATTTAGTTTATCTAGTTTTGTTGAAATCGCTTTCACTAGGTCTATTATTGTTGAGGCTTATTGTCAAATACTTTATTAGTCTTATTGTCATATGATTACCAAATCGTTATCCTTTCATGCTATATTTAGCTATTTTGCAAGATACCCGTTGATATTTTCGTTTGTCACCTGTTTTCTCGAATTTCTAGTGTCCATTCCTATAAAACGCGTAAACGTATACAAAGGAATCTCGCATTAATGCCACACGAAATGCATTCTCGCGTGTCGGAGTCAAGATTTGGAACAGGATACCTGCAACTCTAAAAAAAAAGTACAAAAAAAATCTTTTAAAGAATCCCTAAAAGGAAAGTTATTTGATGCACTTGAAACTGTAGTCTCCTATATTGATGTGGAAACGATAATTCGACAAGTAAAGATAAACGATAAAAAGGAACAACGTTTCGGGGTCGTCATGACGCCATTTATCAAGTTCGAAGTGATAGAAATAATTGAAGTCAATGTCAGAAATAGTTCCTTTTTATCGTTTATCTTTACTTGTCTATGTATAACCAAACCTTTACTTATAAGGATTTTGAAACGATAACTGACCAAATGAAAAACTGATCATCCATGTCCTTCTCTTTGCCAGTATAATCTGATTCTCCTTTTCCCTTTTCATCTCTTTTCTATTTTAATATTAATGATATAAAAAAAAATTACATATAATTTACTTTAATTTTGATGTATAGCCTTATCTAAACCTGCGTTATTATGTAAAGTTAAGTTTTCCGTTTTCCAGCATGTTTGTTATTTACTGTAATTTTTTATTTTGTCTTGTCCCACCTCGACTAGCTTTGTGGCTATTTGCGGGACAAGCCCTTTATATAATCTGAATATGTAAGTAAATTGTTGTTGTTGATTGGAGGCCATCCTCTGTTTGAGAGCAAAATGTCCTTCTGCCTTACTAAACTGCAATATATGACTACTCAGATGCACCCATCAGTGCAACTCCTCTTCCAAGCTGCAACTATATGTGCCAAAGCAACAATGAAATTTGATTACTCTTCTTAATTCCTGAAAAAAAGATGACCCAACAAAAGAGACGGTCTTAAAAGTAACTGCATTCTTTGTTTGAGCTTAAAACTTACGGTCTATACAATACTGACTGTGTTCCAGCAGAGCATAACACATTAAAACAGACTTTGGCAATACATTTATTATAGACTGCAGTGAAACTGCCTGATGTATGACATACAGTATTTGAGTTATAAAGCTTAGAAGCTACCAAATATGTACTTGTTATCTTAAAAGGGGAAGTACACTGTATCATGCAAGTTTGCTTTCCTTTCCAAAACCCAAAAATGTTTGTCTGCCAGCAGAAACAAAGAAATAATTACATCTAGTTTTGTTGTAAATTATCACCCTAGTGTAATAAAACTGTCTATTTGTGCTTCTGGCCAGAGATAGAGTAGGCTGGTATAGATTGAAACTAGAAAAATGTTAAATGTTTTTCAAGTTCTCGCATTTTTTTTTTCATGTACTAGAACAGACCACGAACAGATTCCTTTCAAGAATTGAGTTGATTTCTTTCATTTTTTCATTGTGGAATTATTTGGCATCTCATTAAAGATCTTATTTTACCATTTTTAACAAAAGATACCAGAAACCTTATTATACTTCCCCTATAAGGCTATTCCAAAAGTTCACAGGGCTACTTTAATGGAAAAAATTCTTCTTACAGCTAAAGTAAAGTTCATTTGTTAATTTAACAATTTCCAAAAAAACATAAAAAGAATCTACACAATCTCCAAAAGTAAGGCATGAACAATACCACTGACCTTTTGGTGGAAGCCAGATCATCCAGAATCCTCTTCCATATATCATTATAAATTTTCTTATACATTTGAGTGTCATGGTTGTGAAAAATTATTATTGAGATAGGGTGAAATTTGAAACTTTCTAGATAAGAGAGAAATGACTTGGACACCAAACAGAGCTAAGCTAATAGTCTAGCTGCTATCGTTCAAAATTGTTCACTTTTGTGATAAAAGCATGAAACTTTGCATGATTACTACTAACCATGAAACAAACAGTTTCTGATATGGATCCAAGCTAAGTTAAGCTCTGGACTCGAGATTTGCGCATGTCCTGAAATTCCCAACATGAAAACGAGGCTGACATCAAATTACCTTAAAACGAGCCTCAGAGTACAAAAATAAACATGGAACTGTTATATTAGTAACTTATGTGGTAATCTGTGCTAGAAAAAAATTAAGATGTAATCACGTGACCTATTATTATTTATCGAATTTTTCGCTCGGGTGCCCTGTGGTGGAATGTCAAAGATGGAGGCATGGCGCTTTAATTAACAAAAATGGAATCCCAGTTATGGTTCGAGTCCAGCTAATTGAACAACTCAACGCAGCCACTAAGAACCAACTCTTTCAGTTCAATGGAAATCTCTATGAGCAGACCGATGGCGTCGCAATGGGATCGCCTCTTGGTCTTCTTCTCGCCAACGTGTTTATGTGCTCCATTGAAGATAAACTCGATCAAGATGGCAAATTGCCCTCCTATTATCGACGATATGTTGATGAAACCTTCACCATTATGCCTGATATAGAATCAGCCGGAATTTTTCTTGACACCCTAAACCACTGTCACCCATCAGCAAAGTTTACTATGGAGGTGGAAAGAAATGCCTCACTTCCTTTCATCGGTGTTGAAAATAAACTTATCTCCCAGAATCAAGACCAAGGTCTACGTAAAACCAGCCAATACGGGCCTCTTTCTCCATTATCAGAGCCACGCGGATAATCGGTACAAGCGCAGTCTAATCAATGACCACCATATTAGATCGAGCTTACCGCATATCCTCCGACTGGTCGTACTTCTCACAAGAATGAGATCGACTAGAGACGGTATTCTTGAAGCTTAAGTACCCGAGGCACTAGTTCAATTTAGCTGTCAAGCAGTTCGTAGATTTCAAAGTATCAGACCAGCATCACATTCCATCAACTGAAACCACCGTACCATCCGACTTTTCATGCCATTTGGCAGGCCTCTGCTAATGTAGTGAAGAAACGTATCACAGACCTCAGCTCAAAAATCAAGACCCAATTCAGCTTCTGTTCATTAGCAGAAAACTCAACAAAGACCTTAAAGTTCGAGAAGTCAAGCCCGCCACTGTTAACCAACAATGTTTAGTTTATAAATTTCAATATAACCTGTGCGATGCAGGATATGTTGGTTACACTCGCGGCCACCTCCACGAACGCGTTGATGGACACAAACAAAAAACGTCGTCTATTTGTAAACACTACTTGAGCGAACATAACTCGAACGTGCCTCGTTGTCTTTCAGAACAATTTCACGTGCTAGCTAAATGTTCGAACAAATTTGATTGCCTAATTAAGAAGATGCTTTTCATAAGAAAACTTAAACCATCCCTAAACGTGCAAACAGACTCGATTCGCGCAAAGGTATTCACCTGAAGAACTTGTGATCCATTGTTACTATGCTAATTTGTAGAGACTGTCACTGACGGTATAGAAATCAAATCTTCGCATTAATTTATCCACTTTGTCTTGAAAATGGTGTTACGATGACGCCGAAACGTCGGCTATTAATTTTAATTTTCGCTTGCTTATGTTTCAAATAATAATAATAATAATAACAATAATAATAATAATAATAATAATAATAATAATAATAATAATAATAATAATAATAATAATAATACAAAAATAATAATCTCTTCATTAAAATATTCCAAGTATATCGTTATTTACTGGTTAAAAGTAGAGAAAAGAGCTATTAAAACCTATTTACACTTCTGTCCTATTGAAAAAAAGACTATTTTTAAGTACAGGTTTTTTTTTGAAGAAAAAGGAAAAAATCCATATCTCATTAAGGTAAAATAGCATTATTATTCGTCTATCGATTTTCACCTAATAAAAAAACCCATCAAACTATGTTACATACAAACTGACTAATTTTATTGATAATAGACCAACGGAATTTTTACTTATTGTAGACGAATTGCAAGGCAGCAATCATTTGCACCGAAGTCTTTGCAGCCAATAACAATAACAATAACAATAACAATAACAATAACAATAACAATAACAATAACAATAACAATAACAATAACATCAAGTTTTAGCTGACAAACGACAAATAACATATATCGCCTTCAATCAGGTCAATGACCAACGCCACTAATACCATCTACTGAACCTCCATAATTTACTTGTACCTAATAACGACTTTTGCTTAAGTTGTCGAAACTTTCCGCCAATGTAATCGCAAACAGTCCATCTTCGGATGATCAAAATTTACGTCCTTATGGCATGACCTCTGGATTCAAGCCATTTCTGGAATTGTTAAAGCTGTTAACAAAGTCCTGGTAATTAATATTTCAAGTACGGCTTCAAATTTGTCATTGCATTAACTTTACGATTCACTAGAAACAAACATTAACGGAAAGAAAATACAGAATAAATAAACACGAACTTAAAAAGCTTAAGAAAAACCGAATGTACCTGAAATTGAATAGAAAACCAGCAAACATTCAAAAGCGAAAATATAATTACCTACAAGATCTGTACGGCAACTCCGAGATCACAACAACTGATCTAAAGAGGCGAAATACAATACTTTATAAAATAAATTAACTGAAAAATAAAGGCCCAACGCACTTATGAAATTAACAACAAAAGATTACGTAACGCGACCCCGAGAAACTAACTTGCAAGAAAAAAGTAAGCATAAGTTGCAAGGAAAAAATTAGCGTTAGTTACAAAAGCTAAACTGAAAGTGATCACAAATTAAATGTTTAAACTGATTCCACAACAATATATGAACAGAAAAATCTAATTCTTGTGGTTACAGTCCTCCAATGTAATTTAATTTCTGTCGTTAAATTATATCTAATAGTTTAGAAGTTTTCGAGCTTCTGTTGGCTTTTCGGAAGTACTAATGCCTTTTTCTCACTTTTAACAACAATTTTTGGTTCATACGTTTCCACTTGGCCCTAATATGTCTCATAACGCCATTTTCCCACCTTATTACCCTCTAATTTTTTTTAGAACTTAAGTGACGAGCAAAATCCGAACTGCCTGTATATAACTTAATGGTTGGGCGGGAAGGGTTTGGGGCTGCGTTTCAACTGTGGCTGGTGTAATCTGAAGTTGATTAAAAATGTAAAAGAAAAAAAATTCAAACAAAACAATCAGACAAACAAACAACAACAACAAAAACAAAAACGTATACACACCAGCACGCGATTTCATTCGCGACCCTATTATCAAGTCGGATGAACCCATGTTGGCGCACTACTTTAGCTGGTATTCCTCGCTCTAGGAGTAACTTCATGCCAATTTTAAATGTTTCCACGCAGTCAACAAAGGTCTTTAGAGGCGTTCAAGTGGAATAGGTAAAATGGAAATTAGCGTCCCAAAGTCCAGACATATAGTTTATGAAAACAACATCTTACCACTCAGATAGAAATTGTCAAGTTGAAATTATCGTTAGCTGCGTCGGATTCTCCCAAGTTTCTTTTAAAAGTGCTTTATCCCCTCTCTCAAATTGCAATAACGACACTAACTAGTATTATTAAAAACTGAATCATTGCATTTTGAGGGATTTGATTGCCTTAGCGGCCATGGTATATGATCCACTTTACCATGGCCGAAAAATGGTGACTATTAAATTGTCTTCTAGTTGTTTTTGTATAGCGAAATCAGTAAGATCTTGCACTATTTCTTGTTTTTTTTTTTTTTTTCTAATAACACAATTATCACACTTGCACTTGTTGGATATGAGATGATTATAGCCAACTTGGCGCTGTGCACCTCGTTGGCTATCTATCATCTCATATCAAACGCGCGCTCGTGGAATAATTGTTAAATATATTTTCGTTAATATTCATGACCTGTCTTACCCTTCCGATTTTCTTTCTCCCGTAAAATAAACTTTCATCTCGTTTGCAGGGACCTCAGCAACAATAAAATTCAACATCTACCGAAAGGGATATTTTCACACCAATCAAGGATGAGCACTTTGTAAGTGTGAATGACTTCTTTTTCTTTTGTCCCTTGTTTTTTTTCCCTAACATTCATTTAACCAGGAGAGCTGCGTAGAATCTAGCACTCTAACTTACTCCCCACTATTTTCCCATTTTTTGTGGGACATTTAAAACTCCATGCATTTTTGTGCCAAATCTTTTAAGGTCACCCTGCACGACCTGAAATTGATATATAAAACGGTTGTGAGTGTATGAAAATGATAGGAAGATGGTATGATAAGTTATCGACGCGAGTGGATTGAATTAAACATGGTGTGAACACCTGGACCGAAACCGCACATGTGATGCCTAGTATTATTGCTAAGTGCTTGATGCCACACCATGAACTTGTGAATTAATTAATTAATGAGTCATCATCGCGCACATTCGGCGCTAATAGAGTCATTTTATTCATACACTGTACAATGTTTGAGCAACGCTGTTTAGATTGACAAGTATAATAATAACTACGATATGCTTTTTGTTATCCTCGGCAACCAAGTAGCCAAGGTCACCTTGATTTTTTATCGGCTTGACAGGGGAAAGTGAAAGTGGTATTTTTTCTTTAAATTATGATTAAATCAATTATGTTCTTGACTCCTAGTTATAAACAGATCGAGAAACGTCGGAAGCAATAACTGGTTATGATAGCAGAACATAAATTTAGTAACGTGAAAAAATTGGATTTGCTTTTTAGCGTGGCAAAAATTTGAAGTGATCTTTCGCTAAGCATAGCTCTAGTATTTTCTTTCTCAATTAAATCCCAATTTCAGGGGGTTAAATAGTCTTTGTGAAAAAATTTTCAGTTAAACTAGTCGTTGGGTGGGTGTCCCTAAATGTTTTTTGATGCGGTTTCCATGCAAAACTAAGACCGATGTATATAAATGTCTTTTTTGAGAGGTCAGGATTGATCACAAGAACATTTTCTGATTTTCAAACGGCCATAACTGACTCTCTCCTGAGCGTAGAAAGTTGGGTACACTTAACTGATGGAAAAAAAGACGGATGAAAAGACAAGTGATAGTCAATACACTTCAAGGTTTACTGAACAGCTATGTCAAGAACACTCACCCAGCGAGAAAATAATCCGATTGAATATTAAAACAAGTATCACACAGGGCGTCTTATCAGAATAAATGAAGTCAAAATAGCAACCTTAGTGTGACAAATAGAGGCGGAGCAAAACAAGTAAGGTAAGGTTATATAAATCACGTTTATTAATCAAACTGGAGAAAACCGACTTGTTGTTATTTCAAAGGTAAATCCAAGCTAAGCTGCCCAAGGTTCTGATTAGGAACTGAAATGCTATTGGCATGAAATTTTGCTCTCAAATTATAAAAATAAAAATTAAAAACTCACGTAAACGACATTTCCGAGTTGATAGTTAATAAAGACATCTGCTTAGTCCAAATAACGTGCGTTTTCCGAATGATAAAATTATCTTTGTCTCGTACTTATCAATGAAAAAAAGAAAACTACAACGGCACTAACAAACAAACGCATGAAACAAAAAACCCAGATACATTGAAGAAAAATCGATATCTTAAAGTCAACAATTTAGCGTGCTCTTGTCTTTAAAATTACCTTGATAACGAACACTTATCTAACCTTGTTGCGGGGCTGTAGTTCGCACGTTTTCTTCGATATTTTCGGAAACACTCTCTTTTTTTGGAATTCCTTGAGAGCGTATTTAGGAACTCATAATGAAACCTGACTCACCCACAAATCCTTGAACAAAGGTATTTGCTGCTTATGACGCAACGCAGGTAAACTGCTATCTTTTTGACAGTAGTCGGCCAATTGCGGACAAAAACTCTGTGCAAATTAACATTTTCTGGCCACTTCTGTTGCAAAGTTAAAGCGAAAATCAAAGGGACAAACACAGTGAGATGTGAATTTCATTGTTCGCTTTTTCCATGGGAAGAATACAAGACTGCATAATTCTGTATTGTTTCTTTGAAGAAGTCCTTTTAAAAAATTCTTGCTTCGGGTTTCATCAGGTTTCCAAACGCGTACTCGTTTTTGAAAAAGTGCTTTTCAAACTCATTAATTATTCATGTGCTGATGACCCAAACAGCATCAATTCGGTCAGGTGCATGTATTTTGATAACAAATAAACATACTGATCAAGGCACATTCGATTAGTTCAAAAACTGATCAAGACACTGGTCAGGAAACTTGAAATTTAATCAGTCTTAATACTAAATACAGTATATTTGCCGCTTCAATCTTTACTTTCAACAACAATAGGGCAACATATTGTTCTTTCCTCCTGACTTTTTAGCAACCTCCATCACGAATTTTGACAACCAATAGTTCAGCGACAAAGCGTCCATTCCGGCAATATCTGCGCTCAGAGCGGCAACCTTGTGAAACCGTAGTCCTTGAATAGACCACCATTATCTAATACCGGAACTTTAACCTCTCTTAACCTCTGCCACTCGGCAAAAATGCTCACAGCGCATTTGTTTTTATACTTAGTTGAAGCTGGAACGGCGTCATTCACCAGAAAATTTTCTTGAAAAGAAGTCTTAGGAACGCAAAATCGTTCTGATCCGGACTCAAACTCCGTCACGCGCCGTAATGTTAATTTACCAAAAAAAAAAAAAAAAAAATCGCCCCCATGGCCACATTTTAAATATTTATTTTATTTACCACGAATAAAAAACAAACAATAGCCTATTGAGCACGCCTTCTAACTACCTATTCTTCGGAAACAATTCCACTAAATTCTGATACTACTTTGAGAAGCCAGCTCAAAAACTCGTGCCTCATTTTTCATCGGGGGTTCCAACCACCTCGAAATAATAAAAGCACTCTGCCTTCTGCGTCGTGCTTACATCCGTTTCTTGGTGTTTGGAACCCCTGATAAAAAAACTCGCACTCGTTTTTGATCTATTACTTCAAACTCCCGAAAATTGAAACGACATTCATTTATGTCCCTACAGATTGCAGCTATATCATGGCCGCCTAGAGAATAGTCTAAAGTTGGCTATTTTATTTTATTTTATTTATTTATTTATTTTTTTTTACTGCAAGTTTATTCCAAACAAAACATAACTTACAATACTAACATTTCTTACTAATTAAACAATACCACACGTTACTTACAATACCGTAGCATAACTTCCAATAACTAAACTTAAATTGTACTACTTACAGTAAATGCACAAAGAAAAATAGTAAGTTATTAGATTCTAACGACGAACAAAACAATTTAAAAAGCATGAATACGGACAAAAGTACACATTTCCTGGTAGTCTTTAGCACAGGGGCCCACGTTTCCATAAATTTTTTTAAGTTGTTATTTTTCGCAGCAATTGTACGCAGAATAGTTAGTTTGTTTTTTAGACGTAAAAGAAAACCTTCAAAGTTTAAGTTGCCATTGCATACGCATACATACATATCATATTTGCGATAAACGTAATGTAGTTCGACCGAAAATGTCACGCAAGCAAAATTAAACATTACTCTCTTACTGATTCACTTATCAATTAAAATCCTGACCCCCCCCCCCCCCCCCCCCCACACACACACACACACACACACACACCCCGGGCCAAGGTGGGGATTTGACTTGACATCATTACAAATTTTAACAAACCCCCACCCTACTGGGCCATATTGACTGGTAAAACCCCCACCTTGGTGGGGAAACCTATGTTGGTAAAATAATGAAGACAGGCCAAACACGACTCCTATTGGTCGAGATGAGAAGTGCATTACCTTCAAAGCTTTGCTGTTACGAGTACGTCTTTCAAAGATCTCCCTTTTCTGTACGAAAGTAGGGGAGGATCTTTGTAGATCTCTCTTAGCAGAGGCTGGTTTTCTATCAAATGCCATTTACTCATCAGAATGGTTTTTAGGCTAGGCACAGATGGGCGATATTCCGTAACAAACGGCAAAATGTTTTTGCGCGTTTTTTGTTTGTTTTGTAGTGCCGACATTCTTTCGCTGAAATTGACTTCTGAGAGAATTTTATATATAAGGTAACCTTTGTTGCGTAGCCTCTGTTTGAATAGAGTGATGTTCAGCAAATCCCTTTTAATTAAAAGATAATAATTAGCCGTGCATTCTGACACACAGCTCAGATGCCGGCGTGTCATTTTACTCACCGTCTATTATTTAGCGTGTCAATTTGGCGTGCCCGTGCGTTCACCTTTTTCCCTGTTTTCCCGTCGAGGATCACTTTTTTGGTTTTTTTCCAAGTGAACGTAAATAAAGAAATTAATTCGTCAAGCGTTGATTGTCGCTGTGCATTAGCAAACTTTCAGTGTTTACATTTGTTCTGGTGAATAGATCTTATCGCTGACACTGGACCCCGAATGAAATTTATTTTCAAAGCATTAGTTTTAGTATTCTACTTTTCCCTAAGCCTTTTACCCACGGAATGGTATTGAATCTTTTAAGTTAATTGAACGTTTTCTTTTTTATATTGCGGCCAGAGAAATGAAATGTTTTGCTCGGCTGCATGTAAATTCAGTGTTTACGGCCTGATCTTTACGATTACGTTTGACACTGAAGGGGGCCAATTTATCGAGAAGAGTCAAAAGAGCGTCTGGGAGGGAGGTTAATCGAAGTTGAACTTTTGGAAAATATCCGTCCTAAATGGAAAGTTGCCCCTTAGTTTCGTTCAATGGAAGGAGTAAGCGGACAACACACATACTAGCAGTTTTCTTTTAAGAATACGTTATTCGTTGTGTTGATTTTACGTCCTTGTTTTTTTGTATCGTAAGGGCGGCCTATGATGAATACATGCAGACTCGGCCGACATGTAGCGCACGAGCAGTGGACCCCTCTTTGCCATTTGAGACTTACGGAGAAATGCTATTTTATAATGAGACGCTTACGACCACAACTATCTTTGACTTATTGCACAACCTATCGTGGCTGTCCGATGACGGTATTTACCCACCGCAAGTAAAAAGAAGGTGGAAATTATCATACATTTTTTCCACGAAATTTAATACTTGAAGACGAATGAACTCTAAATCGGATTCATCTTGGCTTGAATGAAAATGGATCTACCAGTCGAAGCCAAAATGGTTGTAGTGATTATGGGCCATCTCGTGTTGTAACAAAATACTGTAGTTCTGTTATTAATAGGAGCAGAGACGGCCCTGCTTTAGAACCAGCTAGGCTTGAACGGAAATGGCTCTAGTGATAAGGACCTATATGCACCAAGGTGCTGATCATGAAATATTCTCCACTGGGCGAAACCGACTTTTTGGTGGGACTGAAAAGGTTTTTATTGGGGTCGGTATGGAGTAAATTCACAAAATGGATCCACGAATTCAAAGAGGCAAAATCAGCTCAAGGGGGCCACAGAGCTGAGGTGGCACTGTGGGGCTGAAATAGATCTTTTGAAACAACGATGCATGTTTTAGTTTAATTGCATTTCCTTTATTAAATCACTGTAGGAATATATATTAAATTTAAATTCTTGTACATGAATGTGTGATTGTAAACCCAAAACTGGAGCTCAAATGTATATTCTTAATTTGAGTCGGGAGGGGGCGAGACACCCGACACCCGC
Source organism: Pavona decussata (assembly GCF_977016875.1). Taxonomy (NCBI): domain Eukaryota; kingdom Metazoa; phylum Cnidaria; class Anthozoa; order Scleractinia; family Agariciidae; genus Pavona; species Pavona decussata. The sequence continues at coordinate 85,189 of NW_028145488.1, read as the reverse complement.
TTTACCACAGGCCCTTATTCATAACATCAACAAAACAGGCAAACACTATACAAACTGGCTAATTTTACTTACAATAGGCCCTACAGACTTTTCACTTACAGTGGACGAATCGAAAAGCAGGAATCATTTTTTGCAGTCGTTACAGCCAATAACATACCGTTTTAGCTGACAAACGACAAATAGCATCTCGCCTTCAATCAGGTCAATGGCCAAAGCCACTACTATCATCTATTAAAGCTCCACAATTTACTTGAACCTAATAACGACTTTCAGTTAGGTTGTGAAAACGTCAGCTAATGTACTCGCAAACAGTCCTTCTCCGGATGATCAAAATTTACGTCCTTATTGCATGACTCCTGGATCGAAGCAATTTCTGGAATTGTTTATTTATATAATTAATTTGTTTACAAGGTCCTGGTAATTAACGCTCCTGGTACAGCTTCAAATTCGTCTTTTAATACTTTACAACTCACTAGAAACGATCATAAACGAGATAAAAATGCAGAATTAATAAACGCGAACTTAAAAACTTAAGAAAAACCGAATGTACAACAAATCGAATAGAAAACTAGCAAAAATTCAGATGCAAAACTATAACTACTTACAAGATCTGTACGGCAACTCTGGGATCACAACAACAGCTGATTTACAAAGGCGAAATACAAAACGTTATAAAAAATTAACCGAAAAGAAAGGCCTAATGCACTTATAAAATTAATAACAAACGATTACGTATGCAACGCCCAGAAACTAACTTGCAAGAAAAAGTAAGCATAAGTTACAAGGAAAAAATTAGCATTGGTTACAAAAAGCTGAACTCAACGTGATGACAAATTTAATGATTAATCTGATTGCACGACAGTGAATGAATACAAAAATCTAATTCTTGTGGTTACAATCCTGGTCTCCAATGTTTGAAAAGCTTATTATAATAGCCTTATCACGGTTTTCGACGCCATTTTGACGAGTAGGCAAACACGTCTGAAATAACAGTGTTTGTATGGGAATCCGATGTCAAATAATTTTCATAAAACATCGCTTATGAATAATTCATACTATGCAAAAAATTTTAAGAAAAAAAAATTGGAGGGATGTAGCTGTGCCAGAAAGCGTCCAGTCGTGTTTTGAACTTTCCATACATTTTCCTGTATTTTTTTCCCGCGAACGTTTTTTAGTAGCAGTTCACGGCTGGTTCGCTATGCAGACAAATGTAAGGAAAGTTCAAAACACGACTGGACGCTTTCTGGCACAGCTACATCCCTCCGATTTTTTTCTTAAAATCCTTTTCCTAGTGCTAAAAGTTTCCAATTCATGAGTTTTTCAGAAGTGATGTTTTATGAAAATTATTTGACATCGGATTTCCATACAAACACTGTTATTTCAGACGTGTTTGCCTACTCGTCAAAATGGCGTCGGAAACCGTGATAAGGACTATTTAATTTCTGTCACTAAAACATATAATATTTTGGACGTTTTCGAGCTTCTGTTGGCTTTTCGGAAGTGCTAATCGGCCTTTTTCACACTTTTAACAACATTTTCAGGCACATACGTTTACACTTGGCCACAATATATCTCGCAACGCCATTTACCCAACTTATTATCGCCTAATTTTTTTGCAGAACATAAGTGACAAGCGAAATTCGAACTGCCTATGTAGAACTTAATGTTTGAGGGTGGGGTGGGGGATATGGCTGCGTTGGAACTGTGGCTGGTGTAATCCTAAGTTGATTAAAAATACAAAACAAAAAACAACAACAAAACAATCAAGAAAAAAAAAAAAGAAAAAAGAAAAGAGCAATCTATACGCACCAGCAACAGATCTCATTCGCGATCAAGTCGGATAAACCAAGGTTGGCACTACTTTAGCCGGTGTTCCTCGCTCCAGGGGTAACCCCATACCATTTTTAAATGTTCCCACGCAGTCACTAAAGGTATTTAGAGGTGTTCACTGAGGAATGAGTAACATGGAAATTAGCGTCCCAAAGTCCAGGCATATATTTTATGAAAACAATATTTTACCAATCAGACCGAAAATGTTAAGTTGAAATTATTGTCAGCTGCGTCGGCTTCTACCAAGAGAGAGTAACAAAATTTCTTTTAAGAGTGCTTCATCCCCTGCTCCTAAATTGCAATAACGAGGCTAACTAGTAATATGTTGTCTTTAATATTCATGACCTGTCTTATCCTGCCGATTTTCCCTCTCCCATATAATAAACTTTCATTTCGTTTGCAGGGACCTCAGCAACAATCAAATTCAACAGCTACCGAAAGACACATTTTTACACCAATCAGAGATAACCACTTTGTAAGTGTGATGGACTTCTTTTTCTTTTGTTCCTTGTTTTTTTCCCTAACAGTTATTTAACCAGGTGAGCTGCGTAGAATCTAGCACTCTTACACCCCACTCTTGTCTCATTTTTTGTGGGCCATTTATTGAACTACATGCATTTTTGTGCCAAATCGTTTAAGGTCACCTTGCATGAATTGAAATTGGTATGTAAAACAGTGGTGAGTGTATGAAAATGATAAGAAGATGGTATAATAAGTTATTGGCGCGAGTGGATTGAATTAAACATGGTGTGAACACCTGGACCGGAACCGCACATGTGATGCCTGGTATTATTGCTAAATGCTTGATGCCACACGATGAACTTGTGAATTAATTAATGAGTCATTATCGCGCACCTTTGGCGCGCGCACGCTGAAAACATGTTTTTATTGAAGGAAAGCTCAGTTAATAAAGAGCTATCTTTTTTTTACCTCGGTGTTTTTCTATTAACCGAATTGACGACAGAAAAATGAGTCATTTCCAGGAAAACGAGCTTGCCCACCATTTGGGGACCTAAAATACTGTAGTGTTTTCATACAATCCATCCTTTTTTTTTCTCAACTCTGTTTTATCTATATAATTTCTGCTAACACACGACCTGACAAGGAGTGATCAACTAGACTGATATTGGAATCAAATATTTCTTTCATTTCAAGGGAATCACCTTAAGGGTAAGATAGATCGCGCGGCAAAAGTTGCAGAGCAAGGTTTAGCACTCTAAAAAGGGAATGAAATAAAGATAAAGAAGCTCACGATTTTCTCACCATTCGATATGTGCTCACGATTCTCACAACCTCTGAAAAAGTCCTCATTTTGCAAAGGATTCTGTTGCGTTCGTCCATTTTCTTCAACACAACCTTGTTAGTTTTACTATTGTTTGTATTTCTGGATACGAGATAAAGTTTTCTTAATCACATTCAATATTTGACTTATAATTAACAAACATATGACACAATCTTTCGATTCCAGATTTTCTTATTGCAAATAAACATCTGTTGTTTTCTGAGAAACTAACACATTATAGACTCATGCTCATTTGGAAAAGAAACCGTGTAACATAATATCTAATAGAGTCATTTTATTTATACAATGTTTGGGAAACGCTGTTTACATTAACAAGTAAAATAACTACGATATGCCTTTTGTTATTCTTGGCAAACAAGTAACTAAGGTCACATTTATTTTTTATTGGGTTTAAAACCTCTGGACGCAGGGAAAAGTGAAAGTGGTAATTTCCCTTTAAATTACAATTAAATCAATTATGTTTTTGACTCCCAGTTACAAACAGATCGAGAAACGTCGGAGGCAATAACTGGTTATGATAGCAGAACATAAATTTAGTGAAGTGAAAAAGGATTTACTTGAAAAATATTTAATACACTCAGAAGAGAAAAAAAGGGAGCGGAATGAGCTCTTTAATCTGAGTTGGTTAGGTCTTGCACAACCTGAAGAACCAAATGAATCTGGATGTACAAAATACGCACGTGTTGTGAGTGTGTGGCAGAAAGTTTGCAACTCGATGTTCAGGGTCACACAACGAGAGCATTAAAACAAGATTTAAAAAATGTTTCCTGGGTTTTAAAGAGGCCAACTCAGAGAGCTAACACAGCTTGGTTTATCTGTTCGGATTCTTTATCTAAAAATGTAATAACATGGCCGATAGTTTTAGGGACAAAATCCTAAACAAAGAAGTTTTAGAGTTGCTGTTAGCTTTCCAAAATATAAGGTGGCCTTTTTAATACTTTTAACACGGTATTTGGCCCCCTGAAAACAAAATGTATTTGCTTTTCAGCGTTGCAAAAATTTGAAGTGACCTTTTGCTGAAAACATAACCCTAGTATTTTTTTTTTCACAATTAAATCCCATTTTAGAGGCTTGAAAAATCTTTGCAAAAAAAATACTCAGCGAAACTAGCCGTTGGGTGGGTGTCCCTTAGCCTGCAAACGCAGACGTGGAGAGAAGCGACAGCCGGAAATACGTCTGCGTTCGCAGGCTAGGTTTCCCTGGATGTTTTTCGATGCGGTTTCCATGCAAAACTGAGACCAATGTATATTAATGTCTTTTATGGGAGGTCAGGTTTGATCACAAGGAAATTTTGTGATATTCGAATGCCCATAGCTGACTCTTCCCTGAGCATAGAAAGTTGAGTACACTTAACTGATGGAAGTAAAGACGAACGAAAAGACAAGCGATCGTCAATACACTTCATGCTCTACTGAACAGCTATGTAAAGAACACTCAGCCAGCGAGAAAATAATGCAGTTGAATATTAAAACAAATATGAACAAAGGAAGAAGTCAAAATAACCTAACATTAGTGTGAAAAATAGAGGCGAAGCAAAACAAGTAAGGTAAGGTTTTATAAATCACGTTTATAAATCAAACTGGATAAAACCACCTTTTGTAATTTCAAAGGTAAATTTAAGCTAAGCTGCCCGAGGTTCTGATTAGGAACTGAAATACTATTGGCATGAAATTTTGCTCTCAAATTATAAAAATAAAATTAAAAACTCACCTGAACGATATTTCCGAGTTGATAGATAATACAGACAATTTGTATAGCTCATCTCCTTAGCCCAAACAACGTGCGTTTTCCGAACGATAAAATTATCTTTGCTACTTATCAATGAAAAAACAAACATACAAATAAACAACAACAGCACTAACAAACAAACAAACAAACAAACAAACAAAACAAAAAACCTAGATACATTGAAGACAAAATCTTAAAATGAAAAATTTAGCGTGCTCGTGTCGTCTTTAAAATTGCCTTGATAATGAACACTTTTCTAGCCTAGTTGCAGGGCTGTAGCTCGCACGTTTTCTTCGATATTTTTGGAGACACTCTTCTTTGGAATTCGTTGAGCGTATTTAAGAACTCATAATGAAACCTGACACACTGACAAATCTTCGGATAAAGGTATTTGCTGCTTATGACACAACGCAGGTAAACTGCTTTCTTCTTGACAGTAGTCGGCCCATCGCGGACAAAAACTCTGTGCAAATTAACGTTTTGTGGCCACTTCTGTTGCAAAGTTAAAGCAAAAATCCAGGACGAACACAGTGAGGTGTGAATGTCGCTGTTCGCTCCTAGCTTTGATGAAAAAAACAAAAAAAACAAAAACAAAATAAGCATCGATTTAATATGCACAGGTTAAAGCGTGAAGGAAAATAATGCTGGTAGTCTAAAACTTCTTTCGCTAATTTTTATCATTAGATGTTTAAAGTGCCTATGAAGCGAAAATTGTCTTCAGGTAGTTATAAAATTTACCCTTTCAAACACGGGATTTCAAAGTTTGAGATTGCTGGGGTAAAAATTGCTGATATTGTGAGCGCTCAAAGTTGGGCTATTTTGCCTTCAAAAATGGTCTTCGAATCGCGCGGCCAAAATGCCAGGTGACAATAACCGCTAACGTCACATTGGTGCCAAGAATTGCAATTCATCATGGCGAAATAGAAGAAAGATAAGCGACAGCGAGGGCGATATTGCGTTGCTGGCGTCCGTAACAAAGCTAGAGAGTTGCCAGAATCGATCGTTCACAGAATCGCTAGACATGCTTTTCTCTTTCTACAGTCCTTTTCGGCAGCAAGAACGGAATGAAAGTAAACAAACTTTTGGCACCAACGTCACGTCACAACTTGGAATTCAGCATAAAACTCGACCCAGTCCTCTGACCATTTTTTAAAGCAAAATAGCCTAACTTTGAGCGTTTGTAAAATCTACAAGTTTTACCCCAGTACTCTTAAACTTCGAAATGGTATATGCTAAAGTGCAAATTTTATAACGACACAAAAACAATTTTCGCTTCATAGGCACTTTAACTAAATGTAATCTTATTCGAATATTTTAATACCGTATTAAAAAAGTAATATACATCATGATATTGCTAGAATAAATATTTACTTAAAAGAACGACTTGAGAGATGTGAGCCTTCAAACTGACTACCACGGAATTTTGTTGTTGTTGTTTATTTGTTGAAGTTACTGAGTTGAGCGGGGCTTAACTTTTTCGTCGCTCTTTCATTCATAAATCTCATCATACAAAGAAATGGAATATTAAGTGACTTTTCTCCTAAAAAAATGTTCTAAAAACCAACCTCTACGATTTTCATAGTACGGGACATGGTCAATGCATGTTTTGACCTCGTTGACTGAGAAAAAAAAACTGATTTCTATCCGTTAATTTTTCTTTCGTTTTACTCGTCACACCGAAAAAAGCTATAATGGCATTTTAAAATATATATTAAATAGTTTATACTACACTGTCCCCGATGCTTAAGGTTAATCTGTTATAAATCACTCATATGTGACTTGATTCGAGAAGAAATCGATTTTGGAAAATGATGTTGTGACATTTCACACCTTTACATCCCACAAGATTGGTTTGAGAGCAAAGAAAATCTGAAAAGTAATTAGCGGGAAAAAAGACAACGGTTACCCAACAATGCGATCGACTTGTTGTTCATTTACTGAGCTATCGCGCGCCTTGAAAAAGTAACACTCACTTTGTGAGGAATAAATATGGTACTTAAAGGCCCACATTCACCCAAGATGTATTGCGCGCCGAGGAACAGTTTTCATATATGAAAACCCCCCCATTTTATTGGAGCGGAAGTCGAGTGAGAAAGCAATAAGCGATCACGAATAGTCTTTCCCTCCAGCACGAGTCGTAGAGGAAACCCACATGAACCGCTTGAGTTCGTACAGCCAATAAGATCGCGCGTTTGACAATACAGCATTTCAAAACAAAAACAAACGACCGCAATGACTCTTGGGTGAAGGTGGGCCTTTAATTTTCTTCTATAAATTAAAACTTACCGTTGCATTAACTGAGTCTATGCATATAAATATAAATTTAAGATAGAAAATGTAACACAGTTACTCGAGTTTCACGCTCTAAGCGATCATCAGACTGTACCGTTGGAGTTTGTAGAGTTATAATTTAAGGAGGGCGGTTGGAGCGATCTTGCTTCTGATTGGCTGCGTAGAATTTATTTTCATGCCTGCATTTTGTAATTAACTCAGATCGTTTATTGAGGAGGGTAGATTTGTCAGCAGATAGGATGCAGAGCTTCTCAGATAAGCACAAATTGCAGCGCGAGGGATGTCCGTGATATGGATTTGCTCGTTTGATAATGGACCATTTGATCGTGTAACCGGTGCCATTATCCTTCTGGTGCCAGATGTATTTGGAGAGAACAGTGTCATGTGAATGTTTGCAGTGGTTGAAGGAAAGCTTGTGGTTGTTATATCGCGTTTTAAAAGTATGCTCCGTCATTCCTATATAAATCTTATTATCGACGAATCAGGTGGTGACGTCTTCCCTGAAAACGATACCGCTTGCAAGACACGCGCCATCGAGAGGGCAAAGGTCTTTCTTCCTGCAGTTGCATTTGTCAGGCTCATTGTTGTTGTTCCTCAGTATCTTTGCGTTGTGGTGCTTGATGATGTTTGCCATGTTACTCGTGCAGCTATAGCTGACTTCACATTGTTCCTGTTGAACAGCTTGTGGAGGATGTGTGCTTTAGGGAAATGTTTATCGATCAAGAAGAGGAACGATCTTGCAACATTCGTCTGGACATTTGCACTGTAAGGTGGGTTAAACCAAATGATATTTCTCGGTCTGTTCTTGCTTCTGTTGTTGTTATTCCGGGTTTTGATATTTACATATCGAAGATTCTCATGGTAGCCGCTGGTTTTGAGGGCATCATTATAGGTCTGCGAGGCTTTGTTGAATTCATCAGGGTCGCATGATAAGCTTGAGACTCTGGTGCTTATGGAATCTGGAAGGTGTTTGATGATGGAGGGAGGGTGGTTGGATTTCGCGTTAATGTAGAGCGGGTTGTTATCTGGTTTTCTATATGGATAGTACTTTGCGGTGGTCAGGTTTAATGTTACATCAAGGTAGTTCACGATCTTGAGGTTGGATTGTGCTGTTATTTGCAGGCCTAACTCGCCCAGGATCTTAGAGAAATCTTTCCCCGCCTTGTCAAGAGATCTGGCGCTCATATTCTTGAATACTGCCAGACCGTCATCTCTGTATAGGCCAATGCTTCCATTAGTGTAGGAGGATGTTAGCTTGTGCAGTATGTATAGACCCACCAGCTCACAGACCTCTGCGCCATCATAACATCCCATTGCGACATCAAACATAGGGGAATCCCCTTTCTTGAGCCACGGTTCGTTGCCGTTGAACAGCAGGGTTTTTCGTGAATGCATGATAATTTCGACATCCTCGTCCGAAATGGTGGTGTGTTGCTTCGCATACTCTAGCGACGACTTCAGGAGAGCTTCAGATATGGAGGGGGTAGAAATCAACTATATCGAAAACCAAGAAAGAGTGTTTGTCTTTGTCTTTTATGTTCGAGAACCAATCAATCACTGACTGCGTGTTTCTCCACTGGTTGGCGTAAGTTTTGGATCTGATACTGCTGTTAATCCCGTCCAGTATTTGTTTGCTGATCAGTCCGAGGTTGTTTTTCGCTGGGTTAATCAGTCTACATTTTGGGTTGTTGAGAAAGTTCTCCTTGTGATCTTTTAGGGAGATGAATGCTTGTCCTCTGGCCATTGTCTCGACCCTGTCACCGATACCGAGTTTGGTGGAGATATCTTTCGGTTCCCGGTTCACGTCATCAGTGGATTGCTCGTCTGATTTTCTGTAGCTCTTAGTGATGTTTTCTCTAAGCAATTTCTCATGTTGGTCCTTATCAAGTTCGTAGATATTTCGTGTCTTGTCTGCAAATACGAGGACCTTGTTTGACGAGTTGATCCTACGAACGTCACGCTTTAGTTTGTCTTGGAAGCGGTTTGTGACCTTTTTGAACTTCAGGTTTTCCACCATCCTGAACATATCATCTTCAAACGGCTTATGATCATCTATTGGCGGCGGGCATTTTCTGGACTTCAAGTTAAATTCGTTAGGTTGGCTTTCCGTGGATGGGTTGAGGAAGAAGAACGCTTTCCATCGCATTCTTTTCAAGACACTTTCGACCTTATCGAGCAAATTGATCCTGTATGCGTCTGTAGGAGGAATTGGGATATTCTTCATTGAATAGTCGAACTGAAGTTTTTCCATCTTCGTTGGGACTTGTGAAACAGAGAGTTCTCTACTTGATAGGAGCGGAAATAAACAAAGAAACAATACAATGATTGCTTCACTCAGTCGCAGGAGTGCTCGATGCAAAAACATGCAGAGCGAAATATGCATATGTATTCTTATGTTATCATACTAGTGTTAACAGAGGATTGAGATCATCCCATTCAGTGTCTGATATATGGATTGATTATTTATGAGTTTTCGTGAATGAAAATACACAGAAGGAGAAAATGAAATTTCAAAAAAACAAAACAAAAAATGTTCAGTAAGACTATGTTCACTGCTAAAAACCCAAAAGGAAAGCTACTCGATGCTAGCGAATGGGGCCCGCAAACAATTCTGGTCGACGTGGAGTCATTTTGAGAAGTATTAAGTAAATTTTTCCGAAATGCACGAGGGTTTTTTTTAAATATGTTACGGTTAAAAGCTGGTAGGAAAATTGGTCCAGAAGCTGTTAGGAAGAGCTGTTTTTAGGAAGGATCTTCACGCGAATAACTCTTTCGTCTTATTTACTGTTTTATTCACCGTGGAGACGGCTTTTCTTCCAAATGAAAGGATTCAACAAGTGACGAGGTATGTAGGTGACCACTGATTGTATTTTCTCATAATTTCCTTGGTTATTGTCGTCAATATTCGACTTCCTCGCAAGCTTGTCCAATATGGCGGCTTTTCTCCACATGCAATGATCAATGAACGCGTTTGCTTTTTGACGCTATATCGTCAGGGTTCCAAGAAAAGAAATTACACCATTTGTTTTATGGAGAGTTACCCTTGGATTTTAAGGCATCGCGCCCCATCGCACCTCTCACCGTTTTTCTGTTATTTGCGTTTAAAGTTTGGTAATTGTGAGGAGCAAACAATGAGCGAGTCACGATGTAACATAAAGATTTTTATCACAAGCACAGATACACAGAAAATTACTAAAAAGGGGAAACACTTGCGACCTAGTTCCATAAAGAATCAGTTGTGCAGAAATTACATTGTACTTATACTTTTAAAGTATATCTTGTATACTTGTACAACAATTTGCATGCCTAAGCTGTATACACTCTATGCATTAACTGATTCCCATACAACAAAAAAATATTTAGTCACCTCAGGCATGTATTTTACATCAAAAGACAAGCATATATGACATTTCTATTGATGATTTCCCTTATTACCTCTGTGCTTATGGTATAAATATATATTGTGTAAAATTGTATATAATTTGTGTTGTTAATAAAAGGGATTGATAGCTTATTTGCAAGATGACCTTCAAAGTAGATGTATGCTAATTTGATCTCAATTGCACTTGACTTTTGTCACCTTCACATTGGTGTACAAGATACACTTCGATGTAAAGAGGCCCTTAGTTTATGAGTGGCGGGCATGCCTTGTAAGCAGAGTTCCCCTCAATTTGTATTTCAATATATCTCCAATTCAATTACATAATTATTGGATATGTTGTAGATTTAAAGTGATAAGGATATGTACAGGAGAGGGGGACATCTGGTGTGATTATAATACTGTTCCCCTTTGGGTCTGCAAAGTTTGATCTCAGTTGTAAATGACTGTTGTCAGTGGCTGAAAGTTCTGGTATGCTCTGCAAAGTATGTCGTGTCATCCACCTTCACATTGGTGTACAAGATACACTTCGATGTAAACAGGCCCCTAGTTTATGCGTGGGGGCATGCCTTGTGAGCAGAGTTCCCCTCAATTTGTATTTCAATATTTCTCCAATTCAATTACATAATTATTAGGATATGTTGTAGACTTAAAGTGACAAGTACATGTAAAGGAGAGGGGGACATCTGGTGTGACTATAATACTGTCCCCCTTTGCTTAGTTTGATCTCAATAATATTGTACTTGACTATGGTCAGTGGCTGAAATCTTTGGTATGCTCTGCAAACTATGTCGATTTATCCATCTTCACATTGGTGTACAAGGTACACTTCGATGTAAACAGGCCCTTGGTTTATGAGTGGGGGGCATGCCTTGTGAGCAGAGTTCCCTCAAATTGTATTTCAATATTTCTCCAAATATCCAATTACATAATTATTTAATCATATGTTGTAGATTTAAGGTGACAAGTACATGTAAAGGAGGGGGCATCTGGTGTGACTATAAAGCTGTGCCCCTTTGCCAAGTTTGATCTCAGTTGTAATTGACTGTTGCCAGTGGCTGAAATCTCTGGTATACTCTGCAAACTATGTCGAGTCATCCATCTTCACATTGGAGTACAAGATACACTTCGATGTAAACAGGCCCTTAGTTTATGAGTGGGGGGAATGTCTTGTGAGCAGAGTTCCTCACGTAAAGGAGAGGAGGACATCTAGTGTGACTATAATACTGTGCCCTTTTGCCAAGTTATTAATTACATGTGCAATATGTGCAGCAGTTTTGATCACCTTGATCCAGTACACTGTCTTTCATACAAAGTAAAGGTCTGCCCAGTAAAGGAAGATAAAGTATTTGGAATTGTTTACAAGGTATTTTTGACTTATTTCATTTAAAATCAATTTGATGTTTTCATTTCCCTCATACCACATGTGATGTAATAAAACAATTATTGAAGAACTTTATTTTATATCTTTAGATTTAGTACTCCTGTGTGGCTAAAATCTATGACTCTTACAAGCTGAACTTGTGTGAGAGCTTTTATCCATGTCCCAGTCTCATTGGCAACCAGTATACAGAATGATAAAACAAAATTCCTACCCAGCAGATCTGTGAAAATCTTCATTTCCCTACAATCCTTGTTTACTTCATTTCGTGTTATAATATTCGGCTATTTCCACCAGAATAGGATTCCAGTAGTTATGAACTCTAAAAAATTTCAATGCCAGATTTTCGAGCCCCGTGATCGTACATTATAATGCAAAAGGTACGATTTCATAGATTAATGATTAGCTTGTTTGTTTTGTAATTTCCGTTTTGTGAGTTCAGAAGAAATAGGATCGTGTTGCAGTTCAGTTTTCCTGTCGTTTCCGAAATAGACAGACACATTTTTAGAAAGAGTGAAAGAATCAAAGCGTCTATTTAAGGTGCAGGAGAGGAGACAGAGGTATGATGACGTTTTTTTGTCTATCTTGCATCCGTAGTATTCGTAGTCTATTTTGTTACATTTCAAGAACGTATTTCGTAACATAGATTCGCGGCAGGAGTGATCAATTAATCTTTCTTGTGAATGTATTGTAATCAAGCTTTAATTATAATTTTCTTCTCAGTTTTTACGTAATTCCATCAAGCCATGAAATTTATATATCAAGAAAGAAGGACTGGTCTGTCGGAGTTCTAGTAAATGCTTTCTCGTTCTTATCAACATTGGAGTTCAAGTTATCTCGAGCTCCGCCCGCTACAGACGACAGGATTGGTTTTGCAATTGTATGGAGCAGTTTCGGCTGTACCGGCTTTCGATCGATCGATCGCTAGGATCGCCGTGTAAAACCAACGTTTTGAGCGTTAAATTAGTCAGTCGGGTCGTCAGTCGATGTGCGCTAACGGTAATCGGAGAAAACTTATCGAATAAACTGCCGAATTAACCGATTTTCTGCCTTTTTGAAGCCAAAATTTGTCATTCCTTGAGATCCACACAGCACGAAGGTTTCTTTCAACTGAGCTCGAACCGACAACTCGCCCCAGCATGCTTTGCGGACCGTGTCCAACCACCACTGGTCTCGGTGTATCATAGTTTCTAAAATAAAGTGCTCCCACCCTGTTAAGAATTGAAATAACTAACCTAATCCCATCATATTCCCATTAAATATTAATTACATTTATGAAATCTTAAACAAATTAAATTTCCCTTTCATTTACAGGTACCTTGACAAGAATAAAATTGAACACCTACCAGGAGAAATATTTTCACGCCAATCAGGGTTGGGATTTCTGTAAGTGTGATTAACTTTCTTGGCTGTTGATATTGTTTCTCTTTTAGCAGTGATTTAACATGTTACTATTGCACTTCACCCTGGGTCCAATAATAGCAGCGCATTTAAGAGGTTTTTCGCGTTAGAATGGATAAGGCAAATTTCACCTATTTCGCTGATTCTTTTCTATGAACATCAATCATTATATCCCATAAACAAATATCATATTAACTAAGGTCAATGCTATTTTTGTTTCGTTGTTGGCAAGACGGTTTACAAGGTGACCTCAAAACTACCCAATTTATAACCTTTGGCGACTCTACAAGTTATCTATACATTGCCGGTGCTGCCAAAACGTCATTTTTATCTCAAACAGCTTGAATATTTTACACATTGAAGTTCCATTTGTCAATAATATTTAGATGTTTAACTTTGGTTTTCTGTGAAATTTTGACTGAGTAACAATTTTTTCAAAATACCTCATCCTAAACTTCAGAATGCATTAAACGTGACATACATGTAGTAAAAGCCTATTTTCACAAAAGTGGGACCTGACTTAGGGTCAATTCTATTATAAATCAATTGCACTAACACCAATCTACTAATTCATGGCTGCGTGCCGTATAGAGCTTTGCGATTTCTCTAATATTTACGGATTTCAATCGAAATTAAACATTAAGCCGTCAGGCCGATAGACACATTTCTGAACCGAGCTCTTTTAGAAACACAATAATAACCACTAGGTTAATATTTCTGGTCACTTAGCCATATTTTAGAGAAGCTCGATCCAGAAGCCAGGGCCGCGTTTAGCGTATTCCTTAGACTGAAGTGCGAAACTAGTAGTTAGATGTTTGGGGCTATAAGCACACTTTTGAAAATTTCACTTAATTCATACCTGATTCAACAATGAACTCAAAAAACGTAAATCCTCGGTTTTTCAAAAACCTAAATTTTTATCCTCGGTTTCTCAAAAACCTAAATTTAGGTTTTTCATAAATGACACCAAACTGATCCCCAACTCACAAACAATCATCGATTAAATCCAACCAACTTATCAATCGCTGATTTGAATGATGAATACAATATTTTTGAACACCAATTTGGATAAAAAAATTATCTAATCTAATTTATATGAACAACTAATTTGATCATAATGATAAAACATATTTTATTCATCCAACATTTCAAAACTATGCAACATCTGCTGATGGTTATATAATTAACCGAAAAAGATTGGAACCAAGAAAAGGATATTTGTCTGAGAACGGCTATTATATAATTTCTCCGGGACGTAACAATACATGCCCCGCTCATTGATTCGTCTATGAGGCCGTAAATCAGACACATATTCCGTCTAAAATACAGGTAAATCACATTGATTCCAATCGCCAGAACAATTCAATTGAAAATTTGCAATTGGTAACAGCCTCTGAAAATATGATTCACATGCACAAAGCCAGAAAAGAATTCTTTCACAATCCATACACAGAAAATGAGTTACAAATAATAAACAAATTAATGGATTTTCCGCCTGTTGAAGATAATGATTGTGAATTTACAAGGACAGAAAACAGGTTAATCAATAAGATGTATTACAGAATGTGTCACGATATGGACGACACTGATTTTCCACTTTACACAGATTAAATATACTGAAATAAATATGTAATTAAACTATGAATGATGGGTTTTTGGACGCCCATACATTTTTCTCTAATTTTTTTCACCCTAACGGTTTAAAGCTTTGGTAAATATAAAAGTATTATGAGTGAAATGAAAAAAAATCAAAAATCAAAAATCGCATATGTGGATTTTCCTGTTGGTGAAAATTCATCTTTATCAAATCCGACAACAAAGACTATTATTCATGATGGAAAAACATATTATTGTCATCCTAATTATGAAAATTATGGATGTTCAACGGATGGATACATTATTAATCGTAAAAAATTGATTCCTAAAAAAGGAATATTAAATCGCACTGGTTATTTACAAACTAATGTTTATAATCATAATGGAACAAAAAAATGGTATTCTCATCGTTTTATTTGGGAAGCTGTTAATCAACAAATAATCCCAAATGGATATCAAATACATCATATCAATAATGATAAACAAGATAATTCGATTGATAATCTTGAGCTTGTTACCAGACAACAAAACATGATATATGATGGAAAACTAAGACGTGGTATAACAAAATCAAAAAAGCAAAATGTTGAAATAAAATGTAAAATTTTTCATTATCATCATATTTATACAAACTTTGGAGCTAATAAATATGGTCAAATATATAATAAAAAAACCAAGAGATGTTCAATTGGAAATTTAAAACCTGATGGTTATAGACTGATGCGGTTATCACAAATTGGATTACCTTGTAAAGATTTTCGTATTCATCGATTTGTTTACGAATGTTATAACGGTGATATTCCTAAAAAAATGGAAATCAACCATATTGACTCAAATAAACAAAATAATTGTATTGATAATATTGAATTAATGACTCGATCAGAAAATGCTAAACACGCTCATGAAGCCAAGAAATATAAAACAAAGATTGAAATCACATCTGATAAACCCATTGAATCAATTAAATTGGATATTAAATTGAAGGAATCAGATGATGAGTTTACAGAAGATGAAAAACAATTGATTGATAACAAATATAATGCAATAATCAAGAAAATCAATAATGGTGACTTTCCATACAAAAAACAATTACAACAACATTTTTCAAATATGGATTTTTGGTAATTTTTAAATTTCGCAGAGTATTCAATGAATTGAGTATTCTGGGAGATGTCCCACAAAAAAGTAACACGAAATAGGAGCCGACTGAGTACTCCATCACCGCAAAATCTCAGTATGATTGATCAATTTTGTGTTCAATCATGAAGCAAAACCCCAAAACTGCAAAATACAATCCACACACAAAATTTAAACGCACATTCTGAAAATAATTTATCGTATATATATATAATATGGATAAAAATAATTTATCAAAATTAACGAAAAATCAGTTAATTGAATTAATACTCGCAAAAGAACGTCCTGTGCCTGCACCGCGAACAAAGAAAGTGAAACAAACACCCCATCCACGAAAATCAGTCAAACAAATGGTCCAGAATTATGAAAATAATATTATCAAACCACCTGTTCAATTTAGAGATGGACCTCAACCTTTGCCGAGAAACAACATAATTTCACCTCCGATTCAATTTGCTGATAAACCCAAAGCTGCACCCAGAGTGAAAAAAGTATCATTTGATAATCAATTAATACCCAAAGCAGCACCAAGGACTAAGAAAATGGCTCCAATTCCCAAACCCAGAACTCAAATCACAGAAGTTGCAAGAGCATTCAAGGGATATACAAAATCTTATGAAGTTGGAATTAAAAATGAAACAGATCCTTTGATTCAAATGAGTTCAACCAGATTAGCTATTGCTCATTTTATGAAACAATTATTACCTCAAATGAAAGGAATTAAATTTATTGAAACTTTGACAATTTATTTTGAACAACAAAAAGGAAACCAAACTGTCTCCAGAATTGGATATTTTAATAGTAAACCAAAAACAATAACTAATGCCAATGATTTTCAAGAATCTTTGGATGTTAATGTTGAACAAATTATGAATGATATTCACAAATGGATTAGTGAAGGTTCAGCTTGGATAATTAAATCAATCAATGGACATTACATTAATATTATCAAATATGAGCCTCTTACTGGAAGTTCTTACATTCAACTTCCAACTGAACTTCAACATCATCAAAAAGGAATAATCAATCTACAAAATAGAGACAATGAATGTTTTCGTTGGTGTCACATTAGACATTTGAATCCACGAGATGACAATCCACAAAGAATCAAAAAAACTGACAAATCATTTGTCGAAAAATTGGATTACCAAGGAATTGAATTTCCAGTTTCCATCAAACAATATAACAAAATTGAAAATCAAAACAATATTAACATCAATGTATTTGGTTATGAAAAGAAACAACCTTATCCAATTTATATTTCCAAAGAAAAGTTTGATGATGTATTGAATTTGCTGTTAATCTCAGAAAATGAAAATAAACAGTACTGTCTTATCAAAGATTTTAACCGATTTATGTACAGTTATTCGAGCCACAAAGCAAAGAAACATTTTTGTATGCATTGTTTGCAATGCTTTTCATCTAAAGAAATTTTATCGAATCACAAAGAAATATGTATTGAAATCAATGGAAAACAAGCTATTAAAATGCCCAAAGTTGGATCAAAAATCGGATTCAAAAATTTCCAAAAACAAATGCAAGCTCCATTTGTGATTTATGCTGATTTTGAAGCAATCACTGAGCCAATTCATGGTTGTCAACCATCCAATCAAAAATCATTTACTGAAGCATATCAAAAACATACTGATTGTGGTTATGGATACAAAGTTGTTTGCTGTTATAACGACAAATATACCAAACCAATAAGATATTATCGAGGAGAAAAAGCTGTTTACAAATTTATGGAATCCATGTTGAATGAAGTCAAATATTGCCGAACAATTATCAAAAACGAATTCAATAAACCACTGGTAATGACTCAGGAGAATGAAAATGACTTCCAAAAAGCAACTTCTTGCCATATCTGTGGAAAGCAATACAATAAATCAGATTTACGAGTAAGAGATCATTGCCATGTTACTGGAAAATTCCGTGGTTCAGCTCATAATTTATGTAATTTGAATTTTCAATTAACAGATAAAATCCTAGTTATTTTCCATAATTTGAAAGGATATGATAGCCATTTCATCATGCAAGAAATAGGAGAAATCATTGAGAATAATACTTTTGAGGATAAAAAAGGAGAAACCAGAAAGCATAAAATCAACGTAATTCCTCATAATATGGAGAAATACATGGCCTTCATGTTGGGTA
This sequence comes from Pavona decussata, assembly GCF_977016875.1. Classification (NCBI taxonomy): domain Eukaryota; kingdom Metazoa; phylum Cnidaria; class Anthozoa; order Scleractinia; family Agariciidae; genus Pavona; species Pavona decussata. Next base: position 66,988 of record NW_028145488.1, on the reverse strand, counting down.
ATAATTTGGCATTCATTGATAGTCTCCAATTTATGAACCAAAGTTTGGCCAATCTTGCTAAAAATTTACCAGAAGAAGCTTTCAAATACACAAAACAAGTGTTCAAAGATGATAAATTTAGATTAATGAAGCAAAAAGGTGTTTATCCATATGACTATATGAACAGCTTCGAAAAGTTCAATGAAACACAATTACCAAGTCAAAACGATTTTTACAGTCAAATGAATAATCAACATATTACTGATGAAGAATACAATCATGCACAAAATGTTTGGAATACATTTCATTTGAAAACAATGGGAGAATATCATAATTTGTATCTCCAATCTGATGTATTATTGTTGGCTGATGTATTTGAAAATTTCAGGAAAACTTGTCTGGAATATTACAGATTGGATCCTTGTCATTATTTCACATCACCAGGATTGAGTTGGGATGCAATGTTGAAAATGACTGAAGTCAATTTGGAACTTATTACGGATATTGATATGTATCAATTCGTTGAAAAAGGAATGAGAGGCGGAATCAGTTACATTGCCAATAGATACGGTAAAGCAAACAATAAATATATGCAAAATTGGAATCCCAATGAAGAAAGCAAATATCTCATGTCTTTGGATGCAAATAATCTCTATGGTTGGGCAATGAGTCAATATCTTCCAACTGGAAATTTCAAATGGTTGAATGAAAAACAAATAAACCAAATCAATTGGTCAAATATCAATGCAGAAAACAAGAAAGGATACCTTTTGGAAGTAGATTTGGAATATCCTCATGAATTGCATGATTTACACAATGATTATCCATGTGCAGCTGAACAAATCAAAGTAACACAAAATATGCTGTCAGATTATTGCCAGAAAATTGCCCAAAAATTCGGAATCAAAAGTGGACAAGTTAGCAAATTGATTCCAACATTAGCAAACAAAACAAAATATGTATTACATTATCGTAATCTACAATTATATCGTGAATTGGGGTTAAAATTAACCAAAATCCATAGAGTACTGTCCTTTAATCAAAGTCCATGGCTCAAAAAGTATATTGACTTCAATACTCTTCAAAGAACTAAAGCCAAAAATGCTTTTGAGAAAGACTTTTTCAAATTAATGAATAACAGTGTCTTTGGGAAAACAATGGAGAATATCAGGAAAAGAGAAGATATCAGATTAGTAACGACACCAAAACAATTGGCCAAATTAGCTTCCAAACCAACATTCATTGGTAGTAAAATATTTAATCCGAATCTGGTTGCAGTTCACAAAATCAAAGAATCACTGACTCTCAATAGGCCGGCATATGTTGGAATGTGTATTCTGGATTTGAGTAAGACTCTCATGTATGACTTTCATTACAATCATGTCAAAAAACAATATGGAAACAAAGCCAAATTACTGTTTACTGATACTGATAGTTTGACATACGAAATTGAAGCCGAAGATGTGTATCAAGATTTTTGGAATAAAAAAGAAATGTTTGATAATTCAGATTATCCATCCAATCATCAATTCTTTGATGCCACAAATAAGAAAGTCATTGGTAAGTTCAAAGATGAAGCTGCTGGAATCCCCATCACTGAATTTGTTGGATTGAGATCCAAAATGTACTTATACATCAAAGACAATAATAATGGTGGTAAAACGGCTAAAGGAATCAAAAAAATGTAATCAAAAAAGAAATTCAACATTCTGATTACAAAGATGTCCTTTTCAATGAGAAACAATTGCATCATCAAATGAAAACAATCAGAAGTAATAACCATGAACTTGGAAGCTTTGTCATCAACAAAACATCATTGTCATGTTTCGATGATAAACGATATTTACATCCGAATGGTTTGGATTCATATGCTTATGGACACTTTCGTTTGTAAACAAAATTTGTGACAAAAAACTTGCGCCTCAAACTTTGTGTAAAAACTTGGTTTTCGATTTTCATTTTTCATATATTTTCGACTATTTTTTCATCAATTTTCGAATGTTTTGTTGGGTGTATGCCCCATAAAACAAAAAACAAGAATGGTATGATGGGTGCCAGACACATGCCAATCCCCATCAAAGATGATTCCATGCAGGTGGAATCATCTCTGTGTCAATTCCTGCATTGCAAAGATGAATGTGTTTTTTGTGACTTTCATGAAGAACCAACCAATGAAAAACTAACAAATATGCCTTATTGCTGTGAAAATCAAAACATTCGAGATATCTATGGTCAATTGACTTGCATTTATTGTGGACAAGTTGTTGGTGAAGATTTCAAAACAGGATACATCAATTTTCATGCCAATTTGTTCAAAATATACAAGAAAACAGTGTATAATAGAAAATACCATTTGTCGCATACATTAGATCAAATTATTTTGAAAAACAAAGTTGAAATCAGTTGTTCAACCAATTTCAAAATTCATAAAATATTCGTTGAAATAAACAAAATCTTGCAACAAATCAATGGTAAAAGAAAGAGAATAATCAGTTTGAAATATCTTTTGCATAGAATATTGCAATTGATGAAAATTGATTCTTCCCAAATTGAGTTGACAAAATCCAAAAAAACAATGAAATTATACAATGTTTATTGGGATAAAATTATGGACATTATTGGCCCCCAAATCATGCACATTATTAATCATACATAAGTGAATATCTGATATTTTTTATCATATTTATCACCCCATTTATCGACAATCGGCGAATTATCCAAAATGAAATCATCATTTTGAGTAAGCTTGTTTGTCAATCATCTCTATCAAAATGTCCATTTCTCATTGTTTCTTTTATTTCATTTAATAAATGTCCGTAAGTTTGAAAAGCATATTGACATTGATACAACCTTATTTCTATATTTTTATGCTTCATATAAGCTTGAATTACGACAGAAACTGATGATATTGCCAATAATGAAGCTCCACTGGTTGCAATTGATGATGCAATACCACCAGTTGCAAACACAATGCATGAAATATTACCAGCAAACTCCCATTTTTTTAATCTTTTGTATGCACTTTTGTACATCCACATCTTTTTGTGATATGACATGTAATAAGCTTTCAATTCATCAATTTCTTCTATTGATAATCGATTTGAAATATGATTGAAATCAATTATTAATCTCTTCTTTTGTTTTGAATTGTTTTGCATATATTATATGGTTATCTTATTTTTGATGCAATAACAGAGACCAGTTATTTGACCCAAAAACATGCATTTTTTCATCCAAGGACATGTTTTTTTCTCATTAATGGTGTACATGTATCCTTTGTCATGATGATATTTGTTGTAAAATTGACCATAAGCATCATGTAATATTCCATGTGATCTGATATATGGATGCCATCCAAATAATTTATGGAGAATAGCTGTTAACCATCCATCTCCAGGTCCAATTAATCCGATTCCATCATGAATTAACTCTTTGTAAACTTCATCAGGTAAACCTGTGTTGTAATATTTTTCATGCAAATATGTGAATATTACGATACTTTTTATCTTGCATTCCTGTCTGGGCAATATTGGAAGACTCAATTTACGGTGAAAATCTATCATCGATGTTCGAATGTGTTCTTGCAATTCTGACAATTCTTTCATTATACAATTTGATTACAATATTTTTATTCATCATTATTGTCAGGTAATTGTATCCTAATATATTCAACAAAATACTTCATTGTCCAATCAGATGGATGATTGTTGAAGTAGCAATAATAGTTTTCAAATGACACATCAAAGAAGAATTCCAATTGATCAAATGATGATGACACCAAATCGGATTTGGAATGATGATATCTGTCATTTCTCCTGATATATGTGTTTATCACAATAATCTCTTGCAATGTAATGATTCCTTTAATGTCATCTTTACTCAATAATTTTATCCATGTGTAATTTGTTTTTGGTATTGTACCACTTTTTCTTCCTATTCTCATTGCAACTTGGTTGTTCAAATATTCATCAACACCTTGAACCAACTCAGCTTTGAAATTAGTTAACCAAGTATTTATTCTTTTATCAACTGCTGCCATTATTGCATCCATTGGGTCATCTTCAGATGGTTTTGATGCATCTTGTTTCAATTTATTTGCAAAGAGTGTGATTGCTGTGTCTATTTTTTCATCCACTTTTGGCATTATTGTTTTTTTTATTAATGAATCCAACAACCCTTTGACATCATTATCCAAATGCACCATTGATTGTTGGATTTTGGTTCCAATATATGGTTTGATGATGTCTTCATTGTTGTTTATTAATTGTTGGAGTGAAATTGCATGATTTGAATTAACTCCATCTTTTATCACCAAATGTCTGTTTTCTGTATCCAGATGACCATCATCATTCAGATGTATTGGTTCTCTGTATTTGAATTCATCTGGTCAATTTTCATAAGTGACTGTAAATTCAATTTTATTTCCATTTTCATCAAGAATATGGTTTCCATTTTCATCTTCAATGTATGGCATTATATTATTTATTTAGATAAGTAAAGTTGACAAATGAATTTCAAACGATCCTTCAACTCGACCGATTTGAGGAGTCTCTGGTTCTGTTTGTTTGTGAAACATCATTCCAGTTATGCTATCCAATTTCATGTTTAATGAAATAACATTGATTCCAACTTTTACATCCAAACGATGATAAATACTTCTTCGTGATTTTGTTTGAATAAATATTCTTGTATGATTCATTCCTTTTGTTGCATAAATAATAATCGTTTTTAAAATGATAAAATTATATGCTGGTATTCTTAAAGCATTTGAGCCTAAATAAAAAATTTCATTTCTTAGAGTTCCATGAAATATTGAAATTGTATTTATTGATTTGAAATATTTGACTAAATAATTAGAATGTAATACTTTTAATTCAAAAGTTCCATTAACAGCAGTTCCTGCTCCAATATTATCCAATATTGACATAGAATCAATACTAACAAATTTCATTGATTTGGGCAAATCAAATGTATTGCTTCCACTTATTATGTTTCCTATTCTGTGGTATGTGTCAGTGTTGGTTGTTTCACCTTGTTTTACTCCATTTATCAAAATTTGTGCATTTGCAAGTTGTTGATTGCTTTGGAAAACAACGGAGTATAGATTGAAAAAGTTAGTTCCATCAGCAGCGATTTGAAAATTATTTGTTGGATTTGTTCTTTGGAAAACACCACTGGCAATAGTTCCAGTGTATTTCGTTTTGAATAAGTTGGTAAAATAACCCAAATTCATTGCTTCAGAATCATATATCGGATTTATTAAACCAGAAATAATCTTATTATTCATATCCAAATTGACTTGCATCTGCATATCTCCATTTTTATATTCAAACATGACATTGTCCAAGCCATCATACACTCCTGGATAAACGCTATCTGACCAATCTTTCACCCCATAAACGACCAGATGACATTGTACTGGAGTCGCTGTAGCTGTTCCATGCATCGTCAAATAGATGTAATTTGGAGTTTGTTTGCTGTTGTTATTGAATTGAACCAATAGCTTGCTATAAGCAGTGAAATCACGCTGTACAGCTTTGTGAATGTATGCTTCAGAAGCATCACATGATAATTGAATATTAGTCATTTCTGGTGGGTAGAATTCAAACACAATTGTGTATGTTCCAATAGCAAGAGTATAAATATTGAAACCTATCCTTGATCTGTAATCATTACTTCCACTGTCTTTAATCAATGTGATATCATAAGCTTTTTTATTCTGATGCGGGGATTGATTGAAAGCAGCTATGCCATTCACTGTGATATTGTATTCTGAACTGCTTTCATCGGTATCTGTAAGATATTTGAATTCATTTGTTTTATGGCTGCTGACAAGATGACTTTGCTCCAATTTGTCATCAAAATATTTTTTGGTAGTAGCATCATTATCATCAGTTGGTTGAGCCATATCTTTGATTTGTTTATTATTCATATCAAGGTTTCCAGTCATTGCAACACTTCCATCTTTTTTCAAATATACACTCAAATCACTTCCAACAGATGGTATTTTAGCTATTTCTGTATCAACATATGCTTTAGTGGAAGCATCATTGGGATTGGAAGGATTTCCAAGAACGATTATTTTATGACCTCTCATATCTAATTCACCACCAAGAACATTGGGTGTTAACCTGTTGAGAAAGTTATGATCAACGTAGTGTTTATTAACAGCATCGTTATCATCAGTTGGTTGAGCCATATCTTTGATTTTATGATTGTCCATATCGAGGTCACTATTGGAGACTTTTTGTAAATATTTAGTATCACAGAAACCTAAATTAACGACATCATATGTATTTTGTATATTGGCTCCAAGATTAGTAATTTGTTGATTACCCATATCCAGATTTCCAGTCATTTCAACAGTGCCATCTTTTTTCAAATATGTAGATAAATCAGGTGATGGTATTTTTTTAATCTCATCATCGACATATTTTTTATTCGCCGCTTGATCGTTATTATCAGGTTTTAAAACACTAATATCAAAAAATGTTTTCCGTCCAGTAATATGTTGTTCTGTTGATGTAACCATTATTTCGCTTTTAGCTCGTCCACCATGTCCATCAAAGTTTTTCAAATCTGGTATATTAAGATGAATGTTTTCATAAGACTGATGTTCAGTCAATAATCGAACATCATTGGAGCTACCAGCCCCGTCTGGCGTGTCTTGTAGATAGATACTATTGGTATGAACACTACCAGTATTGCTGTAAATTACTGCTTTATCAGCTTGTACATTACTAGGAGCATTATCCAGCAATTGTATTTGGCTCTTTGTGACAACATCATTGGGATCAGCTCCTTGTTTAACATTAACAAGTTTTTTGTTTTGTATATCATAATTTCCATTTTGGGTTAATTTAAACCCTATTCCTTGAGGCCCAGCGGCTCCTTGAAGAGGAACCGTTCTGAATCCTCCTGTTGTGAAAGAAGACGATGAACTATGTTCGTTGAAAATTCCCATTTATATCATTTGGTTATATTGTTCCATAAAAATTTCTGTTAATTCTTTTCATGGGCTTATCAACATATAGAAATGAAAATGGCTCGTTTGTTGCTTTAATGTATTTATCCTTGTCGACTCCCAACTCACGAGATATCAGGCTTCTTTCATTGCTGCTAGGAAAGTCATAGACACAGAAATGAGAGCAATTGAGTCGAACATCTTTTGGTGTTTTGTAAAACGATTGGCTCAGATAAATAACAGAGCAGTTCTTGTGTCTGCCACGAATGAAATAATCAATCAATGGTTTCTGGTTTTTTTCACAAATAAAGTCATCAAATATTACTATCTTCTGGGCATCTTCATCCTTCAATTCCTCTACTGGAATTGTATCATCATTGCTACAAACAAGGACATTATACCCGACACTATTTGATATATCAGTCAATGTTTGAATCATATCCTTGTATTTTTGTTGCTCCAAATTTTTGGCATATAAATGTATTCTATCATAATACAAAAGGGGTTTCATCAGCATATGGTACAATAAATTTGTCTTTCCAGATCCTGAATTACCACATATTAACATCCGAAACGTGTCACTTGGCATGTAACCATACAATCTTTTGAAATTAGTGTTTTTATCATGTCTGTCATAATTTGGGATTTCCATGTATATCAATACATTATATAAGCTGAGAAAAGTTAATATAAGTTAATAACATAATGGATCTACAAAGATTAAAACAACTATCTGAAGCCAAGATTAAGGCTGGAACAATAACTAAACAAGTTAGAGATACATTGAAGGAGTACAAGCATGATAAACAAGATTTACAACAAGGTTTATCAGAAACTTTCAAACCAATTATTAAAGCTCAAGAGGAAACAAAACAAACAATTGATGAAAAACAAGACAAATTGATTGAACAATTGGAGAAAAACCAAAAAGCGTTGACTTCAGGTTTGGAAGACATTGCTATGTTAACTTATCAGCCTGAAACAAAACCACAACCACAATTACCAGAATCAAAGTTACCAGTAGATTATCAACCAGCAATGTCAAATTTGGATGCTGGTTTTGATGATGATGAGTTCCAAAAATTGATGCAATACGATCTTGCACCTCCGAGTTCTGTTCTCCAAGCTTCTATGCAAGGAGATATTGACATCAAGGATTACGATGCTAATATTAGCAGAATGTTGAAAAAACTTGGAATAAAGAAGGGTCCTTTATCCAAGGGCCAAGGAAAGACCAAGAATAAAGACAAAATTGATAAAATTGATGAAGATATAAAATTATTGAAAAATACAGAGGGCGCATTAAAATAATCCCAGAAGGAATGAAAACCATCAAAAAAGGTTCTGGTTGTACGCAACCAAAGAGAAATGCATACAAAATATCATCTTCTGGGAAATATGGTGGACTAATGATTGATATTCCAAAATTAATGGGAGAACTCAGACTTGTGGCAACAAAAGATAAACGCAAAGTAATGGACAAAAAGGTTGATTTCGATACAATCGATTTATTGACCAAGAGATTTAATTCAAAGAAGAAATACAGTGATATTGCCAAAATGGTATTTGATGAATTGAACCAACTCAGTGAGATTCCAATCCATAAATCCAGCAAAAAATTCAAGAAATTGGGCTCTGGTGTTGTTTATTTCAATGATGCTAATGATTTGATTGACAGAATGGAATTGCTTGGTGGATCCATTTTGGCTGGCAATAATAGAGTCAAAGAGGAATTTTCACAAATAGCCGATAAATTGAATCAACTTGGCTTGATAAGCAACAAACAACTCATTGATTTATTGCAACAATATATAATGTAATGATATATGCAAGAAAGAGCGATACATATTTCATCTGTTAACCGACAAAAAATAGGTCGAAGTCGGCCTGAAGACTTTATTATCAAATTTGATCCACCATTGAAGCTTGACACAACAATGAGTCATGAGCTAGCTGTGGATCGAGTTTCAATGACATACTCGTGGCATAATGTCAATGCAGGATACAACAATAATACAATCAAATACAGCCCAGATAATGGTACAAAATGGAAGACAATCACATTTGTTGATGGAATGTATTCATATGATGATCTTGATGATTATATCACTCAATCAATTATCCAAAATGGAGATAAACCATCTTCCAGCAAGAGCATCAATCTATATTTTGTGCTTTCATCATATAGAGTTGTCATTGAGCTAGACAACCAATGGAAGCTTGATATTAGAAACTCTAATTTTGGAGCACTTATTGGATTTGAACCAAAGTTAATTAACCAAACTGAACACGGGACAAAATTGCCAAATATTACCAATGATATTGACGTTTTGAACATTAATTGTGATATAATAACTGATAGCCTCAGTGATGGACGATTCACAAATACACTGATAATGATACCCACTGACAATTTAACAAGGAGTTATCCATTTACTTTTGAGCCAAAAAGAGCATTATTCAGCCCAGTTTTTAAATCAATTATTTCAGAAATGGGGATAACAGTGACTGACGCTTTGGGTCGGCCAATTGACTTGAATGGCATTGACTGGTTCATGAGCTTGATTCTCAGGTCTAGTTTAATATAATATATCAATATATGGTACGACAAAGTGAATTTAAACTACGTTTTGACCCAGAATTGGATCGTTATGCGATGAAACATATCCATGGTGAAGGAATTATGGATGTTTTCAGATCAGTTGGATCAAAACTTTTCGGGAAAACAGCAAAAGAATTAGCTAAAAAAGGAGCCAAAACTGCAGCTGAAAAAGCAGTCACCAAAACTGGTGAGTTTGCTGGTAATAAAGCAGGTGATAAAATAATTCAATTATTGAGCAAAAAACAACCTTCCAAAACAAAATCAGTGACAATGAGCCAACCAAAAATGGAGCAGCCACTGACTGATTTTCAAATAGCTGAGAGAGTCAATAGGATGATATCCGGTGGAAAACTCAAAAGAAGGAGAAAATGAAAATAATGTAACATATCTGTATAAATGAAATCATTCAGAAATCCAAAATACATTGAGAGATACGAAGATGTCTTCTTCCAATTGGAGACACCATTGAATACTGGTAATCCAGGAAATAATAGGTCACAAAAGAGAGATGGTTATCGTTTTGTTGTTGACAACACAGGAGAAGTAACACCATTTGATTGGTATAATGCAAGAATATCAGTTGGTTTTAAAGTCCAAACAATGCAAAATGTGAATATAGCAGCTGAAGACCATAATGGTATTGTTAATGGTTCACACAGTCTTATACATGATTTCGATGTAAGATTGAATGGTAAAATGGTATATGATTGTAATGATGCAAATCATTGTGTAAATATTAAGAATCTATTGGAATATAGTCCAGGATATGCTCAATCGACAGCAACAAATGAGTTTTTCTATCTGGATACAAGTCGACACGCTGAAGAACGATCGGCTGAAGATAACTACAATAAAGGATTTGCTGCAAGAAAAGCACTTTTGGGTCTATCAGTGGTTGTCAATACAGAAATACCATTGAATCGATACTCATTCTTTGAAGCATTGATGGATGAGTTATTGCCATCAACAAGATTGGAATTAAATTTGCAGATTGAATCTGATACTATTCTAATATGGCAAGCTGGGGCTGATTGTCATGTAATTATTACCAGAATGGAGCTTATTGTGCCACGAATCACTTTCATTTCAGAGGGGCAATCACTGTATATGAGTCAGTTTTTGAAGCCACATAAATGGGTTTATTTGCGAGAAAATATTGAGAGAAGTAATTCTTCAACACAAAGAAGTGGCCATTTTCAGATAACAAGTGAGATTTCAAAGCCAAGACATGTGTTTGTTTTCATTATCAATGATGCAAATCTTAATGCACAAACAGCAAATCCGTTTTTGTACAATACATTTAGTGTATCAACAGATCCCAGAACATTGCTGAATTGTCATTTATCTGTGGCTAATGGCAATGAATATCCTGATGTACATTACACTCCAGAGGCTGATTTGACTCGAGTTTACAGAGATATTCTCAAATATGTGCATGCAAACAATGAGTACAGTCAAGGAACTTTATTGAATGCCAACAATTTCAAAACACTATTTCCATTCTTGTATTTCGATTTGACAAAACAAAAGATGGATATCAAAGATGGTACCACAAAGCTGACATTTCATTATGAATTATCTGGTACAGCTACAACTGCATATTCAGTTTATGCATTGACATTATATTAACAAGACGCTGAACTCATCCAAAAAGATGGTAAAATATTGTTTCGATAAATTGTCCAAAATTTTTAATGTAACGTTAGTTATATAAAAGATATGACAACTTATCATTCACATGGAGTAAAACTATCAATTGGGCAAAAACATAAACTAGCAAAAGCATTAAAAAACAATTCAGCAATAAAAATAAGATTATCAAATTCTGAATTAACTGGTCCGGATCAGCTGATGTTAACCAATACACAAATAAATAGGTTGAAAAAGGCAACGCGAAACAAAACTGGAGCAGATATTAAAATAAGCAAAACACAGATACGAAAAGCTGTACAACAAGGAGGCAGTCTTTGGTCATCATTATTCAAAATTGGCACAAAATTACTACCAATGGCAGCAAAAGCAGTTGGACCATTAGCTACTGGAGCACTTTCTGGGCTTGCAAATGTGGGAGTCAATAAAATATTTGGTAGAGGACAAGCTGGTGGTTTCCTCATTCCTCAAAATAAAATTGATCAATTAATAAAATACAAAGATTGGCTCACTGAAGCACAAAAGAAGCAAATTGTCAATGCAATACATACTGGTGGACAGATTGTAATTAAACCAACTAAGGAACAATCAGGAGGTTTTTTGGGGACATTATTGGCTTCAATTGGCATTCCAATGGTTTTGAATGCATTAATGGGTAAAGGGTTACAGGTGGATAGAAGTAGATCCAAAAGATCGGTTCCAGTTTTTGTTCCAAACACAACCAAAAAAGATGGTGGTTTGGTCCTACCAGTTAATTATAGGCCGCCTCCATTTTTCGGTACATGGGATCAATATGGCAAAGGAAAAAAAAAAACCAAAAAAGGAAAAGGTCTGTTATTAGGCAAAAACAGTCCATTCAAGGGGATTCCATTAATCGGAGACATTCTGTGAAATTCATAAATAAACCACTCAGTAACTTTGAACTCATTGATTGGGTCAAAAAACTCAAAATAAAACACTTCAGAGGCATTTACAGCAGAGATAATCTACCACAAAAGATGAAAAAAGATGAAGTTGGTATCATTAACCTGAATTCACAGATTGGAGCAGGTACACATTGGGTTGCGTATCGAAACGGAGACAAATATGCAGAATATTTTGATAGTTTTGGGTTAATTGTGCCAAAAGAAATTATGCAATTTATGTCAACAAGTGGCAAACGATTAATGTATTCAGGTGATGAAATCCAAGAAAGAGATTCAGTATTATGTGGCTATTGGTGTTTGTATTATTTATTTGAGAGACAAAATGGGACAAGTATATTGAAAACAATCCACAATGCACATTTTGACATGAACAATCAAAGTGTCAATCATAATTTTATAATCCAATATTTTAAAAAAATATCTAATCAATAGTATATGAGAAAATTTTGGGAAGATTGTCAAAAAGAAACTGATCATTTTCGAGATGTTTGTTTAGAATGTTATTATGTAACAGATTCTGAAGATGATTCAAGTGACTACAGTGAGCATGAGTCTGACAGAGAATCCATCAATGATGAAAGTGACTCAGATTATGAGTCTGACTCTGATGATAATTAATCTAATATAGTGATATAAAATGGTCAAATCATATTGTGTTAAACAAAAGAAACAAACTGAATGTGTTGAGCCTGCAGGTTACAAGCAAGCCAAAAATGGTCGGCTCATGTTCTTCTGTGCATGTGCTGAATGTGGTATAACTAAAACCAAATTTGTTAAAAAACAGGGAAACTAAATAGCCCGTTCGAAGGGGCGGGCATAATGGATACTTTAGCATCAACTGGTGCTGATATGTTAATTCAACATGCATTACCATGGTTGGGAAAGAAAGCAGTTGAAATGGGTCGATATTATGGGTCTGAAGCACTTAGGAACCCTAAATTGCAGAAAAAAGCTATTGATTATGCTATCTCTAAAGCAACTCCTTTTGTTCAAAAGACTGGATCAGAGATGTTTGATAAATTATCAACCAAAGTAAGACCAAAAAGAAGGTACAAAACTGACCGAAAAGAACTTGATGGTGGTAATTTGGATACAATTTTGGAACAATTTGGTACGCCTGGTAAGGTTGCATCGAAGTCAATGGATGTTGTTGGAACATTAATTCCATCAACAAAGGAAGTCTTTGATAGATACAAATCTGGAGACATTGCCAAAAGTGCATTCAGCACAGATACTGGCATATTGTCAAGTCAATTTTGGACTGGAAAGGCTAGTAATAAGACATTAGAAAAATACAAAGATTATCCATGTCAAAGCATGGTAAAGATTGGAAAAAAATATCACAATACACCAAGTTGTTCAAGCTATGATTCAATTGGTTGGCACCCACCAAATTGGAATGAGTATGATAAAGGAATCAAAGGACGACCCAAAAGTGGTGGTTCAATTGATATACACAAAGCAATTGGCATGTTACCAAAACCCAAAGCTGGTTGGGTACTTCCAGGGCACAAATACACTGGTCCATACAATGATTTGGAAAAACAAGTAAAATATAACCCCAAAACAGGGCAAATATTGGAAATATATGATAAACCAACAGGCAAAACAGATGCAATAGCCATGCAACATGATGTTGATTATTCAGTCTGCAAAGATGACAAAAATGTAAAAACAAAGCTGATAAAAAGATGGTAAAAGCATTGGATGCTGTTCCATATTCCGAACGACAATGGGGACATTGGTTGGCAAGAAATGCAATAAATACAAAACAGAAACTGGGTCTTGGGGTTCCAAAAAACGTCAAAAGCCGTCGGGTAAAGAGGAAAACTGGCAAGAAAAATTAGCTAATGAGCTGCATAAACCCATAAGGCGTAACGTTACTCGGCGGCGTGTTATTGTAAATAATATTGATGAAATATGGGCTGCTGACCTTGTTGAAATGCAACAATTCAGTAAATGGAATAAAGGTAACAGGTATCTTCTCATGGTTATAGATGTTTTCAGCAAATACGGCTGGATTGTCCCATTAAAAGATAAAAAAGGTGAGACTATAACTACAGCATTTCAAAGCATATTCAAAGAGGGTCGAAACCCAAAGTATCTGTGGACTGATAAAGGCTCAGAGTTCTACAACAAACATTTCAAAGACTTGCTCAATAAACATAACATTACACCGTATTCGACTGAAAATGAAGAGAAGTCATCAGTGGTGGAAAGATGGAACCGGACGATTAAAAATAAAATGTGGAAACGATTCACTGCCCAAGGCAATACAATGTATCTGCATATTTTGCCTGAAATATTGAATCAGTATAATAACACTAAACACAGTTCAATAAAAATGACACCGACAGAGGCATCTAAGAAAAAGAATAAAGGAATTGTTTACTTCAATCTATTTGGCAATTTAACACAATTGTCATCCCAAGCAAAATTTAAAGTTGGTGACAAGGTTAGAATATCAAAGTATAAAAGAAAGCTGTTTGATCGAGGTTATACAGAAAACTGGACAGAAGAGGTCTTCATTATCGATAAAATTCAATACACTACACCAATCACATATAAACTGAAGGATCTAAACGATGAACAGATTAAAGGGAGCTTTTATGAACCAGAATTATTAAAAGCTAATCAGGAGATATTCAGAATCGATAAAGTCATCAGGAGAGATTACAAGAAGAAACAAGCTTTGGTAAAGTGGAAAGGATACAATGATGCCTTTAACTCTTGGATCCCAATCAAGGATTTAGTTGATGTGCAAAAATAATACTATCGATACAGTCACGGCCTCACGAATATTCGATAGCGAGTCGATCCAATAAAAAAATCTATTGTTGGGTGCAAGATAAATGATATTCTTACCTCAAAAAGCGTCTACAACCATCAGAACGATGAAAGTGGAGAAATAAATGTTCAAATATCCCAAAACATAAACGATAAACATCAAAACACAAACTCTTCACAAAATGGCGACAAAATGGCCGACACGTGTATTAACAAACTAGTGTCCAGTCCCCTTTGGGTTGTGTCATCGTGAACATGCATGAAAGCGCATGCGTGTTAATCCAAATCAAGCAATATTACGCAATATACAGAAAAATATCACCACAAGTGTAAAAATTTCAGAACTGAGTGTAATATATAGGTAATCGGGCCATTGTTACATTAGTTCACAAACTCTGGTGAAGCTTTAGGGTGGTGTCAGTTGGCCCCTGACTGAAACCTGTTTGACGGCTTGTGCAGAGGGTGAATTACTGAGTAGTGTGGGATGTCTTCCAGTGGACGGTACCTCCAGGGTGAGCCCGCTCAGGCCCTACTGGTTCACAGCGGGGTGCTCAGAGTTCTTTCCCGAACTCAACCTCTGTCCCAGAGGTAAACTGGGAAGGGACAGCCGCCTTGTCCAGCGGCGGGAAAAAGACCTAGCAGGGGCTAGGCAAGAAAACAGCCAACCGAGCACCCCACGTCTAGGGTTTTGTCCATTTTCGTGACAAGTCACACAACGTCACGCGTGAAAGTAACGGCACCCAGTCACACAACATCCATAATGATTATTTTTTTCTCCAAATTGGTGTTCAAAAATATTGTATTCATCATTCAAATCAGCGATTGATGAGTTGGTTGGATTTAATCGATGATTGTTTGTGAGTTGGGGATCAGTTTGGTGTCATTTATGAAAAACCTAAATTTAGGTTTTTGAGAAACCGAGGATAAAAATTTAGGTTTTTGAAAAACCGAGGATTTACGTTTTTTGAGTTCATTGTTGAATCAGGTATGAATTCAGTGAAATTTTCAAAAGTGTGCTTATAGCCCCAAACATCTAACTACTGAAACTAACTGCCGAGTGATCGGAAAAAAATGGGGCTTGTAAAGGTGGTGCTTTGCAGTGATGAAGAGAAATCGTTAGAGACTAACCAGTAATCCAAACGGCATTGAATCTTTAAAGAGTTGTTGCGCCACGTGAATTGTGATTGATTTGGGTGTTGGCTTCTCCAGTCATCTTGCAATTTATGATTACTGCATAAATTAGTTATTTCTCTAATCATTGACCGTCTTCTTTCTATAGAAGTACCTCCTGCATTGATCTTAGTTAATGTGATATTTGTTTATGGGATATAATGATTGATATTCATAGCAAAAATCAGCGAAATTGGTGAAAAGCCGAAATTTGCCTTATCCGTTCTAACGCCGACAGCCCATCTTAAATAGTTTCTATCATAATTTCATTTCCAGTAGGAGACGTTTACTGAGATTCCTGGTACCCCAAAGAGACCAATGTTAAAGATAGATTTTCTTGGAGTCATCTTGGAGTAGCCTATATTTTTTCTTGAAATTCTTAAAGTTTCGGTGTTTCACGAAATAATAAGTGTTAAACCCATCTGCGAATTAATGCATGTTTCCACCTTTTTTAACCTTTTATTTTACCAAATTAAAAAAAATCTAGTCATTTTTACCTGTCACCGATATGATCGTAGCTGTTACCGGAGCTGTTATAAATCTTTAAATGCTATGATCGTTCACATGGCAGGGGGATCGATTATTCTTTAATAGATAACCTTTTATTTCGTGTACAAGAAGATGTTAATAATTTTGGATACATATACAAGTGGCGCTGCTTGGGGCCAGTAAAGTCATCCAACGTGGCGGACACTTTTTTTTCACTTTTTTCTACTATAATTTTTGTTTTCTGCCAGAAAATTGAAAGTTTTACCCAGAAAATACACTTTTTGACGACAGCTTAGCATGTAAAAGATGGCTTAATACATCCTTAAGTTGCTTTACAACTACTTCTGGCTCAAAATATGGCTCTGACAGTTTATAATAGTACATTTAAATGCATTAAAACCACACTTTACTTCTTGTTTAATATCTCCTATATCTATGAGCCGATTTCCACCAAAATTCACTGCAAATGTCTCAGATATAAACAAAAACTCTCGTGATAAAATAAAATACAAAAAAAAAAACAACAACCAGGGAGAAGGAGTTGTCATCCAACCCTCCCCCCCCCCCCCCCTTCTTCCTTTTAAGTCCGAGGGTTAAGTGGAAAACTGGTGGGGAAGAATGAATTTAAAGAAATGTACAAAGTCTAAATTACATACCCGGACGCTTACATGTTTCCGTGAGGAATTTCTTGTTGAGAAAGTATGCTCTCGATCTTCCCGTGATATATTGCTGACGATGTTGGTTTGACTCGACATTTCCACGTGGTTCGTTCTATTGAAGACCCTATATTGAGTTACGTTTTAATAGACGTAACTCGAAAATATTTATGGCCTGATTGAAAAATGTCACTAGAGCTTTTGGAGGCACCGTGAAAGTTCGTGCAATAAAGTGTTAAAGTTGCCGACAGATTTGATCGTTAAGGAAACATAAATGTGTGGGTATTCAATTACTTAAGATGCAGATATCTTGGTATCGGAAACCAATTTACAGCATGTTTTCGCGCTTCTAGGTTTGAATGGATCAATGCTTAAAACTTCACATATGCCGAGAGTAGTATGTGACTTTTGTTTTGTTTTGTTTTACATTTATTTCCGAGATTTTCACCAAGAATACACCAAAAAATCCAGTCTTTCAATATTTCAGAGATGGTGAACGTTTTCAGAAATCACAGACAAATGTTCTAAGATACATCATCAGTTTTCAAAAGTTTCGTCAGCATCGACTTCGGACAAATTTTTCGAGGAGCTGGAACTCTTGGTATGAGCATGGGTCGCTTTTCAAAAACATTCTTAAACCTCGATTTGCCTGAAAAGTAGCAAAGATGACTTCGCTTTCACCGATATTTGTTTTTGTTTGGTAACAGCTAAGCACAATTCCCAATAATTAACTGTTTAGCGCAAAATTGGCTAGTTTTCTAGAAGTAGACTGAAATTGCACCTGATCTTTTCATATGGATGTCATTCACACCTTCCTCTCGTAAAGCGTTTTGAAATAGGAAAAATGTTTTCCTTTCACATCGTTTAACGAGCCTTTGACACCAAATATTTAAGAATAATTTAAATTCCCATGCGTTCCTTAAGACAGGAAACGTAAAAGTGTTGGCGAACACATAGTGTGTTCACTGTCTTCCGTAAGAACTTTGACTAAGCCTTGTGCCAACTAAACTTAGAGTTCTCATTTGACAAGTTTTGATGTTAGCGCTCGTTTTTATGACGCTTCAGGTGTTATCTTTACTCGTAGGTTATTTAATCCCATCGGACGGGAGGACTCCTCCAAATCTTTTCCTCCTAATCCAAATTTAAAGAAATTAATTGTCTATTTTGAGATCGCTTAAATGATCTAGTTTGCAACCTTGTGCCACAAAATTTGACTACTATTTTACCAGGTAACTTAGCTGTACTTAGAGCTTTAGCCCACTATTTTTAATCATTTTCTTTCGAAATCTGTGCTCAGGTTAATATAATCAAGAAAAACAGAACGAAAACAGGACTTGCTATATTCTTGATCAAGACGTTAGGCTTTGTTTTTTTTTTTTTTTAGTCTTAAATGTCTATGTGGCCTCAATTTGTAGAGCTATAAAAATTAATTCTCAAACTCATTAATAATTCATCAATTTACAAACCAATCAGGATACGCCAATTTGGCCAAATGTGTGTTTTTAGAAACCCCGATGAAACCCTAGACAGAGGCTTTCCCCTATACTTTAATGAAATATCAAGC
This sequence comes from Pavona decussata, assembly GCF_977016875.1. Classification (NCBI taxonomy): domain Eukaryota; kingdom Metazoa; phylum Cnidaria; class Anthozoa; order Scleractinia; family Agariciidae; genus Pavona; species Pavona decussata. The sequence continues at coordinate 48,201 of NW_028145488.1, read as the reverse complement.
CCAAGAGCTTGATAAAATGTCACACCCCACTGATGGAGAATTTATCCTAATTTAAATATTAATGCCACAACACCAACATGAATTGGCAAGCTTTATTAATACTTGAAGACAATTACAGAATGTCCAAAACCAAGAGCGACTCCTGCCCTCGTTGCGTCCTTCATTTCAGCATCAAGCGCTGTTCGGAAAATAACAAACCTAGAAAATAGAAACAAAATTCATTGTAGTACTACCAAGAACTTTAACTGCGTAATATAAACACTATGCGCGTGCTTTGATTGAAATCACCAAGGCATACTTCTTGTCAGATGTACTCAGTGGATTTATATCCTCACCTGGTTTCTTCTCTGCGAGAAAGCGACGAATACCAGCAACAATGCCGTACAAGGTTCTCGGAGGGTAACGTTCTTTTGAGGGCTTTGCGACCTCTTGGACAAATTTCGTAAGCCAATAATTCACAGACAACGCACTCGTCTCCACCAGAGGCGTTTCCAACGACTCAACTTGATGAAAATCGTAGTTTTTGAATAAACCAACGACCTTGACAATGGGTACTTTTACCAGACGCTGCCTTTGCCACTCCTCGAATATTCCATAAGCCCATTTATTTTTGTACTGAGTGGACTTGGGTAACGCGTTTTGAACCAGAATAACCTCTTCTTCGGCTGTTTTGGCTTCCCAAAACGTGACAACGCCATATCTTATTAAGAATGACCAATTGAGATCAAGGGATGTATATTTGTTCCGCTTTAAACAATGTCGGTGTTCAGGGACTTGTGACACTGCTAAAATATTTAACAACAAAGGCCAATAATTACTGATAAACAACACTAAAAAAAAGTACTTTATATTCCGCGTACGATGCCAAAATCAGTGAGAATTTTTTCATTGTTCTTGGTTACTGATACACGATTGAGAAGCAATTTCAAAAACTCGTGTTTCGTGTTTCATCGCGGTTTCCAAACACTCGAACACAATAAACGCAATCGGCCTACGGCCTCGTGCTTTCATCACTTTTCTCGTGTTTGGAAACCCCGATGAAACACTCGCACTCGTTTTGGAAATATATATCTGCGTCGTTTGTATTGCAAAATGTCAACCATCAGTTAAAAAATGGTTGGAAAATGGTTCTCTGTGGGTAACCTGATAGTGTAATTCTTATTGTCGTTTAATGAACGTAAGAATTACAAAAAGAAGAAGAAGAAGAAGAAGAAGAAGAAGAAGAAGAAGAAGAACAACAACAACAACAACAACAACAACAACAACAACAAGAACTGGAACTGGAAAGGGTTTCAGCTTTATATTTCAATTTGTTTTTAACATAATTATCACGTTTTATTATGGTACGGTATGTTCTGATAGTTTCCTCCTTCTTTTAAGTTGTCTGAAATACTAAAAGAAGCTAATTTCATGGCAGGAGTTTGTCTGGAAATGGTTTAAGAAATCTTTCTTCAGGAATCTTTTCCACCTTATCGTACCTAGAGTACATGCAAGTGTGCCACCATCAATTTGCTTTGCAGCTTTTCTGTCTTTTTCCTCTTCTTCGTCTTCTTGTTGTTCTTGTTCTTCTTCTTCTTCTTCTTGTTCTTCTTCTTGTTCTTGTTCTTCTTGTTCTTCTTGTTCTTGTTCTTGTTCTTGTTCTTTTTCTTCTTGTTCTTCTTGTTCTTCTTGTTCTTGTTCTTGTTCTTCTTCTTCTTCTTCTTCTTCTTCTTCTTCTTCTTCTTCTTCTTCTTCTTCCTCTTCCTCTTCTTCTTCTTCCCCTTCTTCTCGTTAAGCCTACATCTAACGATTTCAACAATGTACAAAGGATTTTCACGCTAGAGTAAAATGTATTCGTATACGTTTTTCTTTATAGCATCTTAGCAGTGAAGCGACGAATTTAGAAGTACTTTAAGTTCCTTTTTGTCTTGTCATTGGTCGGATGGCTTATATGTGTTTCCCCAAAATGCTACTGACGCCTTTTTAGGTATTCCTTTTGGCCGTCAAGTCAAAGTTAACCCGCGTATCATAAAAGGGAGGACTGTCTCCAAGGGTCAATTTTCCTGTCTTCTGAGCCAATTGCCATTAAAATGTCTGTTTGATATAGCTTAGCACATGTTTGTTCATATTCAACCGGATTTGGTCAAATTCATATATTGTAAGCCTGGTTTAATCGATGGCGACATTGGACCATGCCATAGCCACGTGATCCAAATCAGAAAATGGCACAAAGTTCATAGTAATGTGTCTTTTTTCAATAATTTCCCGTATTATACAGTTTCATTAGCAGGACTTTGTGACTGGAGAATTTTGCAAAGGTAGTCTGCCGTGTTTAAAGGACCCTAGTCAGCCTCCGCCCTTTCTGATGCCATTGAAATTATTGACATTGCATGGTGAAGCGAAATCTTCTTGCTTCACTGTAAGCTGTGTTCCTAAAAGTATGTTTCATTATCTTTAGTAGTTTCACAGTGGTTTTGTTCATTTCGACATGCTCCGAATAAAACAGAACAGCCAAACTCTCGCATATAAACAAAAACCAAGGTGTGGCTGACAAGGGCCCTTTAAGGTTTTTATTCCAACAAAAGTGACAAAAGTAGAAGAATTTGAAACACAACCTTGTTCCTTGGCAATCACTGTTTGTATTAAATAACGCTGTTCTTGTCTCTAACTGTATCATCAAGTAACGCAGAGTAAAATATCAGTGCTATTGTTGCCCCACGTTGTTTCGTTCTCTACTACTTCAGTGTATTTTGTACAATTTAGTAGCTGTATAGGTATTGGTATGTTCTGTAAGGGACGTACTAAAGGTACTTTAAATGGAAGAATAACAAAGACGCTATTCATATGCAACAACGGCAAAAAAAGAGAAATGTAAATTTACCTCTGCAAATAAAAAAAAATTAGGCAGAGATGTAATACATAATTACGACCATAGAAAACTTAGATGAGATACCACAGGAAGACGTACGCTACATACAGCTGTTTCGACAAAGGTTGTCCAAAAAAAGCGTAAAAGCGTACGCGACAATGCCGAAAGGTAGTCTGGGAAATACCCAATAAATTTCAATAAAATCCATGAGGCATTATGGATTTTATTGAAATTTATTGGGCATTTTCCAGACTACCTTTCGGTATTCTCGCGTACGCGTTTACGCTTTTTTGGACAACCTTTGTCGAAACAGCTGTATACTCCTCCTAATTCAAACACGCAACAAGGGAAAATTGTTATAACAAGTCAGAAATTGCACTCAGATCTGTATGGAAATTATGTTATCAGTTAGGAATTTCTGAAGTTCAAGCTCATAGGTCGATTCGTGAGAAAACAAGTGATGGCTAACAAACTCTGACGCCCAGTTTTTTTTAAACAAATAGTAGAATCATCCGCTAGGCACAAACGGTTTTAACGAAAATGCGGGGAAAATAGAAGTCACTAACCTTATAATATCCAAAGTTTGAGCGATTTAGAACTTGTGTTATCAATTAAATATTGTTTTATAAAAGCACACAAACTTAAAAAAAAATTGAACATAGTTATTATCGTGGCGAAATTTGCAACTGTAAAATCCTGGGTTAATTCAATATCAATTTTAACGTCGCGACTCTATTTTCAACAACTTGCTGGCGCTTCGAATCTATCTCTCGACAAAGCTATTGAAATTGCAAGAACCAATTAACTGTCAGTAGCACAACTGAAATTAATGAAGTCAAGTAGTGGAGTAGTTCATGCCATAAATAAAGGGCAACAGTGGAAAAGGAATTCTTGGAAAACACCTTCCAAGGAATGAACCCACCAGTCATGTGGCAAATGGGGCATCATTCATGCAAAGGATTCATTATTGGTTATTGCAAATTGTTGGAAAATGTTTGTAAACCTAATAAAAAGTCCCTTGTGTTGTCTTGTTTTTATTTGTTTGTTTGTATTTTTCCAGTAACTTGGCAGATAATAAACTCGTGAACATTACCGCTGATCTTTTCTGGAATCAACAGTCTCTGCTATATTTGTGAGTAGCATCCTATGGTCTGTCATGTTTCTATTAGGATTGAGGTATAGCATTTCCATTGTTTTCATAGTTGAAATATGGATAAGTCTGGTTACGGTACTTTTTAGTCAATAACATGGAATCGAAACTCTGAACTTATTCTCCAATCCTTTTTCTCAATCCTCCTTCGTCGTTGACTATATGTTAGGCTTGAACATCACTGATTGATTGACTGACTGATTTATTGCTTGAATGATCGACTGATTGAACAGAAAAATTAAACACCATGTACGGGCATGGTTTTCGAGAAACTGAACGCTCGTTTGCGAAATATAATGTTGAGCAATTAAGGTGGCCGAATACAGTTTTTTAGTGTACAGGGGTTACAAGACGTTATTTGGAAACTATGTACTTCTGGACGCCCAAAATTGATATGGTGTAAGACTAACTAAGAAGGAATGTATTTTCGTACGTCTTGTTGAGCTAAGTACCGTTTCCATGGCAACGCAGCGAACTATTAAACGTCCATAAATAGTAGGTTTCCTTTATTTTTAGAAAATGTACTCATTAGATTTTTTCCATTTTTTGTATCCAGAAAAACTCACAAAACACTGACACGGTTGCACTACTTTCATGTAATTTTAACAGAGAGATCTCCTGTAAATATTGATTTTGCATTGTAATGTTTTGTGAAGATACCCTCTGTTAGATTTAGATTTCTCTTTGTAGGCGAGTTACGCTTTTAGGGAACTATTTTCATGCCAAATGTCACGAAATTCTAATGAGCGGTTCCTCAAAAAACAGTTCATTTCCACGAAAACAACCAGTCACAATTTTTTGGTCAAATGCGCATGCGTGGCTTTAATTGGGTTTCATGGCAAAGATGAAAAGCATGCAAAAGGTCTTGGTGAATGATTTTTTTGCTCGGAAAGAAAAGAAAAAGAGTCCAGAAACGAGAAACTTAGTTATTTAGGACCACAACTTAACTTTATTATTCATTTTATGTGAAATTGAGGGATTACTTTATCGACCGCCGTATTTGCGTACCACAACCCTAGCGCGCTTAATAACATCACTAACAGAATCTGTATAGCGCGCGCAAACTGTGTTCGGCCACCTTAAGAATGAAAAAAATCGAGTTACAACAATAATAGTTGGCAAATAGCCACAACTGAATTTGTAACAAAAACTGTAGCGGTGCACAATTTTAACAGTTTTTTATTCACTCATTCATTCGTTCGTTCGTTTGTGCATCCATTCATATGCATTAATTCATTCATTCATTTACATATTTATTTATTTATTTATTTATTGCATGTTTGCCTGTCTCCTTTTTGTTCTCAATAGGATTCTTCAAAATAACAGCATCCGCTTAATACCAGAGGAGGCTTTTGTTAACCTCACAAGACTTAAATATTTGTAAGTATCTGTTCATGTTGTCCTTCAGCAGCATTTGAACATTTCAAGGATAGCTGTAGTAAACCTTTCACCAGGTGTTTAAGCTACTAAACTAATAAGCTAATAAGCTACTATAGCAATGCCAGCTAAAACTACTTGACTAGAAATAGAAATTCACGTATCTTCGACAACTTGCCTATTATTTCAACTCGTGCAACGTAAACTACACGGCAGAACTATCCAGCAATAAAATAGGTAGGAACGGTTTTCAAGTTTACACATGTAACGAAAGAAATCAAAATTTCCATATTTACACTCTGAATAGCTTAAATTTTTGACCTGGCATTAACACGATAAAAGAAATTAAAAAAGATGAAAAACAAAAATAATCAAACAAAGATGAAACCAAAAGGAATGCGGCTTGGTTGTTGGAATTCGAAAAACGACATCAACCACTTCATTTGGTTTTCGCTTACATGACAGTTTTTGAGCCAATCAGAAACCTTCATTTCGAAACAACATTATAGCAAATTATACAATGCACTGAATACTACTCACGCAGTGATTGGTCGTTGCCCATGATCTATTAGAGTACAGACACACGGATGACGTCACGGGAAAATTGTTTTTCTTTGTTTTGTCCAACATGGCGCGCGGTTTTTAAAATGTTTGCAAGATTATTTCGAATTGAGCAAGTGAAAGCTTCGAGAAAAGTTTAACAGGAGCCGGTTTACAAACAAAAAAACAAGAAAATTGAAGAGACCAATTAAGTGTTCTTATCTATTTGAAAAAGCCTAAACTGGAAAAACTCTTCAAAACAGCAGTTATCGCTACGAAAACGCTCACAGTTTTACTCGCATATTCTCCTTTGAGCAAGCTTCGAGCAAGCGAAGGCCTCGCAAAAAATTAGAGGAAGCTGTTTACAAGTACAGTAAAGAAGAAAAGAAGAAGCCGACACGGAAAGAAGCGTTGGTGACTTTGAAAATGCCTGAACTGGCACAAATCGAACAGTCAAGCGCTCCGAGGCAAGTTTGTCGTGTTTCCGTTCTGTTCATTGTATAAAACAAATAGATTCCAAGTTGTCGTGCGTCTGTTCAGTAATAGATGACAGAAGACGTCAATATGTGGTAAGAACATCAGTGACACACAAGCCTGCCGCTCGTGTGCCACTTTTTTGTTCTTACCACATTTTGACGTCATCTGTGATCTATTAGTGAACAGACGCACGGCAACTTGGAATCTATTTGTTAAATAACGTCGCCTCAGCGCAATAACAAGATCCCCCAGGGTCAAGACAAATCGTTAAAACTTTCAAACTTAACCCAATCTAGAAGACCGGGGAATGAGAGGGCGGGATGCGGACTCTCCCCGCGGCGACATTAAACCTGAAATACTTTTTGAATATTTTAACAAACGTCATGGAACTTCAGGACGTTTTTAATAAATTTGTCTGGGAAAAACGTGATGTGGTCTTTTAGTGTTCGTTGTCTTTGAGGTTACCAATGCCACCAATTTTTGACAGGCATTTTTTTTTTTCAGAAATAGAAAATCCCTTTTAAAAATGAAGAAAAATCGTTTTTCTTCCCGTAATCTTTAATAGTTTTTTTTTTAGCGCAAATTAGCGTTTCTTTATTTTTTGTTTACTTTTCTTTCAATTTCGGCGCTGAAGTTTTGGGAAAATTCAAAACTCCGTGGTGGCGGATCTAAAATAGCCGCCATTTGATCATTACGACATGATTACCACGTGATATGATGTCATCATTTTGCGTTGCGGACCTCTCACTGTCATAGCTTTTATACTTGTGAAGTATCCACCCCCTCTCCCCGGTCCCAGAAGACAAAAAAAAAAAAAAAAAAATAGTCTAGATAGGGTTAATTTACAATGCGTCTATACTTGTTATCTCTGAGCAACTAAATAGAGAAATGAATTCTACAATTTTCAATTTCTTCTGGGATTGAAAACTCACTGAAATTAAAAAAGTTAACTATTATAGGCGAGAAAAAAAAACAAGGACTTAGGTTGACGGACTTTAATATCAGGAATAAAGCCTTAAAAGTCTCTTAGATACCGCGCATGTAATCAGTAAATAAAGCATCCTAGAAAGTCATCCCAGAAGCAGCCTTGGAGAGCATGGTGTACTAACTTTTCAAATAAACTGTAACTAACAGTTTGACGCATTACAGGCTAACAATCTCCATCATCTTGCCTCGAACTATTGAAACAATTAGGAAATACAAAAAAAAATTATATGGAAACCCTACCTACTCATGAATTAGCCTGATGAACAGCCGTCATTATTTTGCATTTTTTTCCGGTGAGCGCAGGCAAGCGAGAGGTGCGAATCACGCGCGACGAGAGAGGCGCAAAAAAAAAATAAATAAATAAATAACGCCCCTCCGCCCTCTATTGTTCATGCAATTGAGGCCTTCATGTATGAACACGGCTATCCAGTTGGTTATTTAATGTCAAGTGGTCATGACCTGTTTTTGGACAACAAAATGGCGGTCGCGTCATTGTTTTCTTTTGACTAAGCTATTCGAGAAGCCCTTCTCGTTTTTTTTTCGTTATTTTTCCCTAATTCGGTAAAGGAAAAACTATAGTAATAAAAATTATACTTGAATGGCTTACAGCTAGGTTTGGAAAAGTTTGATCAAGCAAACGCTCCCCTTTCTTCGCTGTTTCAGTACTAACCGGAATGCTCTTATAGTTTTTCTCCACAGCTCTTCGAACAATTGTTGCTTGAATATCCTGGAAATCAAATCTATTGAACCGTGCTATTTTCTGGATGGCCCCAGTAAACAATCGACATACGCAAAAGAAAATAAATTGGGCCTAATTGGACTGTTGACTTAAACAACAACTGACAACAAAAGAACGGGAGCCTTATGTTCTTTACGACGCCAGCCTCCGTAATTGTCCTTCTTTCGTTAAGGAAATCCATAAAACTTCTCATTACTTCCTGTTCTAAATCAATTGGAGGTTGCAGAGTTGTTACTGTCTCCAACAACAATTTTTCCGTGCTGTTGTTCCGTTAGCGTATGTTTTTGTGGCAGTTTACGTAGGACCGGTATTCACCGTCCATACTAAACGCTGTGAATGGTTGGAGATGTTGGAAAGTGCCTGGGGGCGGAATAGCATGAACAATAGTGTGCGGGCAGGTGTAGTATCTCCTCCCTCCCTCTCGTCGCGCGTGAATCGAGCCTCGCACTTGCCTCCACTCACCTGAAAAACGAAAAAAATAAATAAAATAAATAAAAAAATAGCACCTGTTCTGCAGTTTTCTCATGAATAATTTGGAATAACGAAAATATTGTAATTAATTGTAAACAGTTTTCTCACAAAGGCTGGTTTGACACTATAGCAGTCTCAAGGAATTTTTCACATAAAAAGTCTCCATTTCGATTTTTAGATAGTGAGAAAGCAAAAGAAGCTATTTCTACAGAAATGTATTAAGCACTCTGTTGAAGGAAATCTTAGTACTGCCCACCGCTGATAAAAAAAAAAAAAACAGATATTAAGGACGGTGCCTACCTTTGTTACTGCACATACGTTCTGTGCATCTCGAGGTACTCGGGTTTCCTATGGGTGGTGCCTACCAATATTGGGATATTTTTGCGCGGTTTAAAACTATGCGAGGAAAGCAGAACTTAGCAAGTGCTCTTGGTATCCAAAAAGAAAATTGGGGGTAACCATGCATTTTTTCAGAGATAATTAAGTTTCAATTTGGGAAAGAATGCGATATATTGCTTTGTATTTCACAACTCTTTAGAATTATTATTGCTTAATTATCACTGAAAAATGCGTGGTTACCCCCAATTTTCTTTTTGGATTCCAATAGCCCTTGCTAAGATCTGATTTTTCCGCATAGTCATAAACCACGCAAAATATCTACTGTATTAGTAGGCACCTCCTTAAGTAATGATTAAAACACGAGCAGCAGTGTTCTATCGGAATTTAAAACCACGAAGCGCAGCCGAGTGCTTTTAGACCCGATAAAACACGTGCAGGGAGTCTTTTGAACAGCTTCAAAAACATTCCCGGAGAAGCGTGTGTCAAGATAGTTCATAACAATGATGCTTTTGTGAACGTTTGAAATTAACATGCAAGAAAAACATTCAACATCCGCATACTAACAAGGAGGGGGTTTTATCGGATATAAAACCGCTGCTATCGACCATTTGATAGGACAATGGGTTATGAATTATTAATATATGATTATCCTCAAACATTAATATTCTTAAAACCAAAGTAAGTCTGTTCAGAGCCAAAATTTGTGGCAACAATGCATACGGTCAATGCTTAACTGATATTCACTCCTTACATCGCATGTTCTAATACGCTACTCCTATACTATAGCCCTATAGCTTTTGAAAGACTTTCTAAGGCTGGTCGATTAATAAAACGAAACATTATCGAATATTATGATTGTAGGTGGGTTTCTAAAGAAGCCTACACAATGTAGAACTCTTTTTTGACAGTTTTCTTGCACTCTTTCGCCGAAAACTGACCATTGAAATAGAATTAGCTATTGCAAATAAGATTATTACTATCTTTCAATATTCTTTTAATATGCAGTTTTGACGTGTTTTTTGTTTTGTTTTGGATTTTTTTAGTTGTTGTTGTTTTTGGGTTTTTTTGTCAATGTTATCAATTGTTATGCAAGTTCAATCATTAACTGACAAAAACTAGAAAAGAAAAGCATAGCTTGTAACCTAGAAACTATGAAACCGTAATACTGTGTGTAAATTATGGTTAATAGCATAAATACAAATGCTGTATTTTTTTACCTTGCATTAAAAATTATTTATAATATTAATAAAAGAAACCGTATATGATAAAATCAGCCCTGGAGTGTTTCTAGCAAATCTCAATCATAGCTCTCACTTAAGTGTTATCCTTAATGTGTTTTTACTATGTTTCGAGCACTTGGTAGCCTCTTGTTCGGTAATTAAGCTAGATGCGCACTTGTGCAACAAAATTTATTTCTTTCCGCAGATTGCTGTCAGATAATCCTATACAAGCTATTGGATCTCGGGCATTCGTTGTGCTACAAGATGTTCTCTCTATGTAAGTATATGATGGAATATGTTGGAAAGTCGTTAATTCCGTTAACATTGTCCACAATGAAAACATGTTCCCAATAGTTCTAGGAGCGTGATTACTCATGAAAGAAAGAAATCTCTACCTTCTTGTGCATTTTCCGTTGTTGGCGGGTGGTGGTCGCTTTGAACTGGCCAATAACGGAACCTAATGTAATTTGAACTCATGCAGCCTCGTCACGGCGGTTTCCGTCAAAAAGGCCGAACGTAGGCGAAAATCACCGGTAACTGAATTTTCTTCCAATTTTTGCATGTTTTGTAAGATCGCAGTGTGATCAACATGAAAGGTGAATGCTATGGTTAAATTATAGCGCTTGTCGAAGAATTGGGTGAGAATTTTGATTCGAGAGCAATTTCTGATACGAGAAGGAAGCGAGTCTCCAGCATTCCTCGTTTTTTTTTTTTGGTATTTAAAGGAAAAAACGAAGCGAAACCGCTGGCTTTAAACATCAACAAATTCCTTCCAAATCACCCACAAAATACTAAGACGTTTACATACGGAGCCTGGGTTTTCTGTATTAACTGTATATATGCAAGCTTCTCAAAAATCTCTGCTCATGGTCCAAAGAAAATGAGGCAATCAGTCATTACTAAATTTCACCCACTAATCCTACTTGTCAGCACACCCAACGGCCCTTTTCGACAATAGAAAGACTTTATCGCTTCAGAGGTTCGGCTCAAATTGTAATAAAAAAAAAGTTGAGAATGATGATTATTCAAGAAAGTGACGCAGGCATACTCGGAAAAAAAGAAATCCGAGTGCTCCTATCAGGAGTCGAACCTAAGACCTTCCGATTACTAGTTCGGATGCTCTACCACTGAGCTACAGGAGACTCGTGGGAGCTAAGGCCATTAAACTAGGTTCATGGGACAAACATCCTGCATACTGCTAGGATTTGAATGTCGAACGTGTGGTATATGAAAGAAATGTGATGGTATATTTCCAGCCTGGTGAATGAATGAGAATGATGATTATTCAAGAAAGTGACGCAGGCATACTCGGAAAAAAGAAATCCGAGTGCTCCTATCAGGAGTCGAACCTAAGACCTTCCGATTACTAGTTCGGATGCTCTACCACTGAGCTACAGGAGACTCGTGGGAGCTAAGGCCATTAAACTAGGTTCATGGGACAAACATCCTGCATACTGCTAGGATTTGAATGTCGAACGTGCTAGCAGTATGCAGGATGTTTGTCCCATGAACCTAGTTTAATGGCCTTAGCTCCCACGAGTCTCCTGTAGCTCAGTGGTAGAGCATCCGAACTAGTAATCGGAAGGTCTTAGGTTCGACTCCTGATAGGAGCACTCGGATTTCTTTTTTCCGAGTATGCCTGCGTCACTTTCTTGAATAATCATCATTCTCATTCATTCACCAGGCTGGAAATATACCATCACATTTCTTTCAAAAAAAAAGTTGTGTTTTTGATCTGAACAGACCTTTGGGATATCGAATATTAATCGTTTTAGTCTTGAAAGGAAAACAAAAATTCGTTTAAAGAGCTGAATAAAGTAAAGTAGCATTTTCGGAAGACCAACGGTAGTTCATAAATTCGGCGGAAGGAATTTGTTTTCCGAAAAAAATCTACTACATAAAAATTAGGCTATAGATTCTGAACGATGTCGCCTGTCATCATTTACACAAATGTGTAAATGAATGCCTCAAAACAAAGTTAAGAGAGAATGAAAAACAGTTAATTATAATTGTATCAAAAAGGGTTCCGTTGCCGTTCGACTGGCTAGTAGTAAACGTGAGCGTCTTGCTTGTTGTGTAAAATATTCTGCGTCGCATTTTTTTTTTCCGAGAGAGGTATACTAACTTAATTCCGTAAATTGTCTACTTTTATTTACAAACACAGGTTAGAAACAATGACTCTATGTCTCGTTCTCTAAATAATCAATTAGATTGCTTGGATGATTATGTGTCGACTTGAACTAGAGGCTTGTGATAAATGTAATTATTTGTAAATAAAAAGTTGCACGTCCAAGATCAGTTATCAAAAAAAGTTTTAAAAGATGTCGAATTATAAGGTTTGTCATCATCCCGTTACTCTTGTGAAATATATTAACTAACACTTAAATAACATTTGATAAAAAGGGAGTCACCAGCAATCAACACAATATCGTTTTATTGTCGTTAGATTCATGATCAGGACGGAGTTGAAATTAGTAAACACTACATCTCTCATTGGTGCATCTAACCTGACTACTGAAATGTGAGTATCAAAAAATCCTGCTCCGTGCTTAAACGGTTTTTTTTTTTTTTTTTTAATAGTGATGTTCTTTATTACATGTAATAGATATTCCAGTTTGGTACCGTGTCGAAATATCTGAACTTTTATAACTTTTTAAATAAATTTGTCTGGGAACAATTTGTTATGACAGGTCAGTTTTCAATTATTTTCATGTTGCAATGTCAACTGAATTATGGCAGGTACTTTTTGTTTCAGAAGTGGGATTATTCCTGTTTTGAATGAGCTAAAGTAATTTTTTTTGCAGCACCCTGTAACATTAAAAATACGAGAAATTCAAAATGGCCGCAATTTGGAATTGTGACATAATTACACCTTATATGGCGTCGTATTTACTCATTGCACCCCTCTAAGAAACATATTTTGACGTTCCTATCATTTTCTCAGGTGTCAATGCAATGTCATAGCCTGAATAGTCTATAGGCAACCCTCCCCCTCCCTCCCAACCTAACCGGGGCAGAGGACGAAAAAAAAAAGCTCGGTTTAGATTGTTTAAAATGGGAGAATAAAGTGAGTAGTCTGGTAGCGATGTTTTATTCCGGATCTTTTAGGTGAAATCTCATCAATTTGAGTTGGAATAAATTAACGCTTATGACCCCATCGCCTGTTGTCTTGATCTCATAAATAAAATTCGGTGGATTCTCATTTACGTGACATTAATTATAATAGGATGATGTCATGTTTTATTTTAACCTTACCAACCGGTTACCTTACCAACTCTTTTTTGGCAAGGTTTTAAACAATGGGCAATCAACCGAGGAGAACTTTCAAATAATACTAATCTATCGCCATTTCTGGTATAAGAGTTAAAGCCAAACAAGAACAAGAGCATAAACTTCTACTTTTTGATCGCCAGATATGTTATTTGGATATGTAAAATGCGCAGTCTTTCTCCCAAAATAGAAAACTTTTCCCTTTTCCTCTCACATTACGACATAACAAAAACCTTTTCTTAATCCACATGTAAAGGTAAAGCCATGCAAACCTCTACCTTAATATCTCTCTTTTTTCATTTATGGATATATATATAGTTTTTTTTTTCCTTTTCTCTCTCTCTCTCTCTCTCTCTCTCTCTCTCTCTCTCTCTCTCTCTCTCTCTCTCTCTCTCTCTCTCGCTCCCTCTCTCTCTCTCTCTCTCTCTCTCTCTCTCTCTCTCTCTCTCTCTCTCTCTCTCTCTCTCTCTCTCGCTCCCTCTCTCTCTCTCTCTCTCTCTCTCTCTCTCTCTCTCTCTCTCTCTCTCTCTCTCTCTCTCTCTCTCTCTCTTCTGTTGCATTAAAAAATTTAAAAAAAACCTTACTAACCGGTTATGATCCAGTTTGACAGGTTTATCGATGATGTCATGTTCCATTTTTATCTTATGGCCCTTATGGTCGGTATTACCGGTTTGGAAAGTTTTTGAAGTTAATTTTGGATACATGACATCATAGTTTATTTTCATTGTCCTTAACAAGAAGTAACTAATCTGCGATCAATAACATCAATGAGTAATCGATGAGTAATCAATAAGTAATCAACTGATTATCATAATAAGGTCGATTATGTCTGATGTTGATGACTGTCCACCTTTACTTACGTTATTAAAGGTCAATGCGCTTTTGGCTTTCAGATCAGAGACTAAAACTCTTGCATAACCTCTCTTGTTTCGCGGTCCTCTAAGCACTGATTATGCAAGCATTCAGTAACCCGATTTCAAAGTGGACATTTGCCCATGGGATAACCTTTAAACGTCTACTATTTAACAAAAACAATAGACAGCTTAAGTTTATACAAATTAAATTAAAACGTCAATTTAATGAAAACACACGACTACTGAATGCTTGCTATTAAAAAAAGACGCATTTCTTGAGAGACCTGAAAATAACTTATTGCCTTTAACTAGAGAATACAGAAAAAGATTATAAAACCGGAAACTTTGAATGAATAAAAGTAACTCACAGTTCTAAATCTGAATCGCCGAGTTTGCCTTCATGTGTTTATAATAGTCATGCCTATAGTCATGTTTATAATAGGCATGACTACTTCAAAAACCTTTCAAACCGGTGACTCCCGGCATGACGACCATAAGATAAAATAGAGTATGACATCATTGATAAAGCTATCAAACCAGATCATAACCTGTTGGTAAGGCTAAAATAAAACATGACATCATCCTATTATAATTAATGCCACGTTAATGAGAATCCACCGCATTTTATTCATGAAATCAAGACAGTAGGCGATGACGTCATCGGCTTTAATTTATTCTACCTCAAATTAATAAGATTCCACCTCAAAAATTCGGAATAAAACATCCCTACCAGACTTCTAAAGTGAGACAAGGCTTTCCTTTAAAGATTTAAAACTTTGGACGTAATGTTTTTCATCTTAATTTCATGGTTCAATTCACCCGTTTAAAAGCAAATAGTTTTGTTTGTACCTTTTGCAGAAGCGTGGAAAATGGGCAAATAGGTACCATGAAATTCACTGGTGCGGATGGCATGGAGCGCTGCAAAATCCAGCTGTAAGTTTTAAACTAATTATTTTCTAAATATAGTATTGAGCAATTCTTAGCTTCATCGTTATCGCCTAAGTATTCTATTATTTATTTATTTCTGTTGCGATTTGTGTTGAAGTGGCCTGGGGAAAGGCGAATCAGAAGATATCAACCTTTCTAAAATGTCGTTTACAACGTTTGGGCAGAGAATAAAACAGGCTTTTGTGGCTGCTGGGTTTGGAGATACGTCACTTGGAGAATACAGACTCCTTCCATGCTCATCCGGCACCTTTTCGAAGCTGGAAATCCTTACCTGCCAAGAGTGCCCAGCAGGTGGGTCTCTTCAAGCGTCTATCTTGTATAGAAGTTCACGTTAAAATCACCATTTAGTGATTTGAGGCAGATGTTTCATAAAAAGTTCTCATCGGTGCAAGATTTACGGAAATAACCAGGACTGGATTAAAGCTAGCAAACAATTGGCTTATTATAACTGAACATTTTGACTAGCATTTTATAACAAAAATTAGCGAGAAGGAAATCGACGTTATGACGACTTTTTGTCGCGATATATATATTCCGTTTACTTTGCATATTTATTGATAACGACAGACACAGAGTCGTCTAAACTTCGGATTTTCTTATCGCTAACTTTCGTCTTAAAACAATTGATTAATTTAAAAAAATGTTTTGTTCATGATTCATTCATTCATTCATTCATTCATTCATTCATTCATTCATTCATTCATTCATTCATTCATTCATTCATTCATTCATTCGAAATAAACAGCTGATAATTGGTATTTATTTGGACTATCTAACTTCAACATCTTTTGCTGGCTATTCACCAGTATTACACCGTTAGATGTTTGTCCACTCCTTTGAATACTCTGTGTCCGGGTTATGACATGTGTTATAAACGTGCTCAGCAGAGCAACATGATCATAGGATAGTGATCTAGCCAAGGTGGGCATACGGTATCCAGGAACCTAGTAGGCATTTCGGGAGGGGTGTCGGGAAAGTGACACATTAGAGACCTTTAGCAACTCAGATTTTCGCGACGGCTACGGCGACCGAAAGTCAATTTTATTTCCGGTAGACGTTTCACGTTTTGACTGGCAGCCATCCCTTTCCGCGCGGACGCGGGAACAGCAAGGTTCCCGTTGTCTACAAAACGTAAGTACATTTTTTTCTTTTATACAGTAATTATTTTTCATTTCACCCTTATTTTGTTTCGGAAAGCCTTAACGCAAACTAGGCAACAGGGAATTAAAATTTAAGTTTACTTTTAGGCTAAATAATCGGTTAAATCTGTTCGTACTACTTTCAGGTCTACGGCATGGCTTGGAATGCGAACGAAGGCAAGCAGCTTGTATTAAAGTAAGTTCATTCACGAGTAAGTTTACGCAAAATCTGGAAAAATAACTCGATAAATCCTATTTTTACGAAGATATATGACTTTCTAGATGAATTGTTGGTGTGGCTTTGAGTAACCTTGTGAGTATTACGATTTTCCACAATTTTGACCTCGTTACGATAACAGCAAAGTGAAAATGATGTTGAGTAGAAAAGCTCGGTGGTGTCAAGCAGCTTGCTAAAATTTTACTGAACTCAAGGCCTTGCAGAACGAAAGCTCAGCACTGACGAAACTCAAATGTACGGCGACAATAAATTTTGTTTCATCATTCCTGTTTTATTCTTTATTTATAAAGAGCGCCGATGCAGTGGACCGACCAACACGACGTGGTGATGCTCAGAGGAATGATTGTCAGCGATGTATTTTCCTTAAAGAAAGGAAGCGTCAGCCGGGGAATGCGTGGGACTCGATAGCTGAAAAGTTAAATCAGACATTCGCCACAGTTTCGAATCAAAGATAAGAGAGGAGTTACAAAACGCTAAGAATTGTTTCGACGAAAATTCAAGTCCAAGAATAGAGAGGAGGAGGCAGCTAGTGGCATCGCTGTTTACATTCGGCTGAATCGATGTCATCGAGATTGAACGGGTCGTATTGCTGGTAACTAAAATCTGGGTTTTTGGATTAAAAAGCGTCATAAAGAAGGACAAAATCAGTATCTGAAACGACATTGTTTACATAACCAAGTAAAATAAAAGTAATTACCGTATGCTTTTTAATCAGTTCTGAGTTCATCTTTTAGGCCTTTAGGTTTTGCCCTCGAGTGATCAAGACGTTGCCGTGGCAAAAACCTAAAGATTTTCTATTTCGGCGGGTAAAACGCAGACTCCACCCCAGTCTTAATCGGTCACAGACGTTGCCGTCGCCTTGAAAAATCTAATGCTAAAGGTCCCTATTGTCTCACTGCGTACGGTCTCACCTAGCCCGGAAGACTAATGGGACATGGATAGCCCTGAAAAGTGATGATAATTAAAAGAAAACAAACAAAAAACCCTGTTGAGCCGCATCGATTTTTATGGTCATTTCCTTGCCAAAATTCCATTTCACGAATTCAGAAAAATAAATAAACAAATAAACAAATAGAGTTGAAGTCCACTTTATCACGATTACAGGACACGAAAAATAAATTTTAATAAGAACCAACCTTGATTTAGCAAAACGTTCGCTCAAAGGGATCCAGCTGGAAATTACTTTCAAAAAAGTGTTAAGATTGATATCTTTAAAACTTATGTTTATAAGTGTACAAAACAAAGGCTTCAAAATTTGATACTTAGAGAGGGCCAATTGGATGGATCAATCAGATAGGACAACGTGACCGATTGAAGTTATGACAAGTGAATTCTACAAGAAGTCTATAGCTTAGACTTCCGCTATCTCCAACAATCAAGGGAGACAATTTTTCGTTCCAGAAAAATCAGTTTGAGATAGCCAGTTGTAGCTTTACTCTCTAACAACAACAACTTTATTTCCTCATGGTAATTAGCTTGTTATAAGTATATTCTTGTATAGTAAAAATTTAATTTGTTTTGAATAATTTTGAAGTAACGATTGAGGATGGAGGCCAAGTTAACATCCGATTTTTTTAGTTGGCCTCCATGTTACGTAATGATGTTTAGAAATGAATGACAGGTGAGGAACCAAAAATGAAGAGATTTAAAACAAAAAGAACTAAAGCAATAAGTTACACTAATAAAAGAAGATTATCGTAAGAAAATGGTTTTATTCTCAGGACAGGGAGAGTTCAGTGTACTTTCTATAATCAGCCTAGTCAAATTATGGCATTCGGTATAACTAAAAGTGAATCATATGCATGTGCATTCGCAACCGGAAATACTCTCGATTTCCAAAATAAGGCATTTTCACTATCTCCACGAAAAGGAAGGGAACATTCGATTGTATTTTTCGATTGAATAAGAAACCTAGACAGTACGAGCGCTTCTAGAAAGGAAGTAAGAATTTTCATGTCCGCGCTAGATAAAAACTAAATAGTGGATTATTAACAGATATGACATGATCATAGAATCATGGATAATAGGGCATCATAATTTGCCACCAACCAGAGGGGGAAAAATATCACCGTGCTGTTTGAACCGTCATATTCTTACTTAGCAGACTAACAACCTGATATAAAACCACAAACGATTAAGGTTTCCTGTTCTTTACTAAAGACCTTGCAATTTTTCAAGTATTTTTCATAAGATGGACGTATTTTTTTTAACTTAAAAAGATATGATGTTTTAAAATGTACAGATCTACCATAATGAAAGATTCTTAATTCTAGTGATGCTTGATTGTTATGGAAATTGAATCTACAAAATAATAAATACTATCCTGGAAAAACTTCATCTTAAAGGGATCACGCTATTTTTAGCAACACATTCGAAATCGAAAAGACGCTATTCGGTTGACAGCAGCCAAGACACAATGACCAAAATTCCATAAAAAGACTATCAGAATGCCAAGAAACTATCCACAGATATTTTCACCGGCAGATGACCAAAGTAAAAATGGGTTCAAATTTGAAAACGTCGGGCCGACGTTTTCAATTTTCGCCGTCGTAAAGCACTAAAAATAGGCTGTACTATATTTTTGTTCAACCTTTTGTCTCACTGTTTATATTTCTTTAAATAAACGATTTTGAAATTAACTGTAACGCAGTGTTCAAAGTTTTAAATTTAGTGACTTTTTGCCCAAAATCATGATATCTCCCATGATACCGCCCCTTTAATTTATCTAGTGTGCTTCAGAAAGCACATTCTTGACTCCAGCATGTTATTTTTATATGACACAACTTAACGCGCGCAAGCGTTATTTTTTTTCCTTACAGATTGAAGCGAATTTATTTCTAAATGCATTAATAAAAGTATTAATTATTAATTAAAAGTAATTATAAGGAAAAGAAAAGAGTCCTTTCAACTGCTTGTTTGGTTATCCGAAAATGTCATGGCCGCTCAATAAGTATGGTGAGCTGCTCGTTTATCGCGTTCCACTTGTTTTACGTTCCCGCCATTTCCCTGCTTACCCTAGAAAGCATGGTTCAGGCTTTTATGTTTTGAATATACCGTTTTTGTGTTTAACATTTTAGGAGGTTATTATTCGGACACTGAAGCCTTTGTCAGTGACAGTTGTTTACGATGCCCTAATGGAACTTTTGTTTCTGAGAACGATGCGCCTGGGAAGAGAGCTAGAGATTGCAGAGCCTGTCCACAAGGTAGTACCATTATCTTGCTAAAATGTCCATCGTGTTTAAAGGGATTAAAAATCTACAGCGTAACACAAGGCATGTAGTAACCTAACCCAGTCCTAGATTCGAAACCCTGGAAAGGTTTTGGGCGTTGTCCCTTCTTTCACTTATCCCGACGCATCGATGAAAAACCAAATGTGTCGCTGCAGAGTTTACTCATCCCTCGCCAAGATACTCAAACGTTGGTGCTTCCTTTTCTTTCGTTCTTCCTCTAAACAAACACCCTACTGTATATCCTAATGTTAAAGGACAATTTTCCTTACTGGAAAAGATTGAAACGATTTGCAAACATGAGCAACTTTAAAAAAAAAATAACAAATGAAAACAACAAGGAAAATTTACTTTTATAATCCCAGCTGGTAGGCTTTCAGTCCCGGCAGTACATATCAGTACACTAGTTATGAAATATTAATTTATACTGCGATAAATAACTCACCTCACATTTTTGAAAATTTAAGGTGGCTCCCAAACTCCTCCTATAACATCTTTTTTTAGTGAGTTTGCAAGAAGGTGCTTATTGGCATGCTGGTTACACTTCCATTGTAAAACGTTGGGATCATACAGCTTGTTTTTGTGTTATGCTAACCTAAGCTAAAACAAGGGATGTTTTTAACGGCTATATTTTTGCTATGGTTACCTATTAAGTCGAAAAATTGACTGTTTTTGCACCATTTATTGATAAAGAATAGCAGTACTTATCGATCAAATTGTAACTGAAGAGAAAAGCTGCAAACCGTTATGAGCGACCTCAAAATCACTAATAGACACAGAGGCCAAAAGCTATACATGCATAGATAAGCAGATTAAAAACTATACTTTATTTTTCGTTAACAGGAACTGATTCTAGCTTATTTGCTGGATTTCGAGCTTGCAAATGCCTGCAGTCGTTTCATCGGACAGATCTGTTTGGGGAATGCAAACCATGTGCTGGTGATGGTTTAGAATGCGCTGATGACTTCGCAACTTTAAAGTCTGGTTTCTGGTGGAACTGGAAAAATGAGACACACAAACATCTCTATAAAGAATTCACAAGCAATGTCCTTAATGTTACCGCTGAAGTTAATGCACACACGAATGGCTCGCTACCCAATCGGTCTTTAACTAAGTACCCACACGCTCTACCGAAACCTCATAGATGTCCTCGCCAAGAATCTTGTACTGGAGGTATAGATTCTAACTGCAGCACTGGATACAAAGGTCCGTTGTGTGAAGTATGCAGTGATGGCTACTACAAGCAATTTAAAAGCTGCGAACTGTGCCCAACAAAAAAATGGATGATCGGGCAGCTTTCTATTTCAGCTGCGATCATTATCATAATAATCACTATCGTGGTATGGTCAAGCAAAAAGAAAAGCAAAAAGAATGTCGGGCGTTCTTCAGTGGACATTGTTCTTGGGCGGCTCAAAATCGTTATTGGTTTTTACCAAGTAACGTTTGGACTGCTTGAAGCATTTGCATACATTAAATGGCCCGACTCTCTTGCCCTCATCGGAACATATTCCCAGGCTTTGCAGTTAAACGTGTTCCAGATTGCGCCTGTTCACTGTCTCTTTCCAGAATTGAAAATTGATGCATTTGGAGATCTTTTTTCCATACTCACGCTAAACGCTTTAGTTATCATCCTGTCGATCTGTGTTTACGGAATCAGAAAGTTATACCTGAGATTGCGTTCCACCTTGGATGACCAACAGAAAGCCCTGAAAATGTCTCAGACGAAAGAGTTGATCTACAGAAACGCTTTTTTCATCCTGTTTGTTACCTACCTCAGCACGTGTTTGAAAACAGCAGCCGTACTGCCTCTCGCTTGTCGTACGCTTTGCACTGATGATGAAAAGGATGATTGTACCAGATATTTAAAGGCGGACTTTGGCATAAACTGTGATAGTTCAAGATACAATCGTTTAGTTATCGTCGGATACGTTGCCGTTGGTTACGTGCTTTTCCTGCCAGCAGCTTCATTCCTCACTCTCTTCTTGTGTCAACGAAGGGCGCTGCAAACTATCCCAAACGACGACGAAGGTGAAAGTTGCGACGACGACAATGAAGCAAAAAGCGCTGAATTGCTCACGGGATTACGATTCCTGTTTGAAAATTACAGGCCTTCTGCATGGTACTGGGAACTTGTTGATACAGTGCGCAAGGTTATTCTGACATCTGGTTTAATCCTAATCGGCAGTGAGAGCAGGTCCTATGCAGGAATCGCTTCCATCATTTCAGGTATCTATGCAATTGCCTTTGCCGTCAAAAAACCAATGGTAGATCCGTTCGATAACAGGTTAATGCTAACATCTTTAGCGGTCACTTTCATCAACTTGGGGATAGGAGCCGTGAGTAAGATTCCCAGTGAAAATATCCCTACATCTGTGGATCATTCCGTGGATAAAATCATGTTCGAGTTACTGGTGGTTGGAGCAAATGCTTCAGTGATCCTCCTTCTAATTGGTAAGTGCCTTTTTGTAAGTCATCTTTTTATCCAATTCAGCCTGGAAAGAGAGGGTGGGGAGGCTGATCTAGAATCAGCTCGTGACGTTTAAAGTACGAAAGCAAACACCACCAAACTTGCTGACTTTTCCTAAGATGTATCAGCCTACAATCTGGTATAACAGTAATTTTATCAAGTGGCTTGCTGTTACCATGCCGACAAGATATTGACAACATTGTCACCCATTATGCTTTGCACTCCTCGACAGGGAAATCTACCGTTCTCTCTTTTATAGAAATTCAAGGGGTTTTTTTTGTTTTTGTTTGTTTATTTATTTGTTTAATTTTTACACGGTGGAATGAAATTCTGCTGCATCTTGCCTTATACAACACGTTCTGGGTTTAATTCACTATCAACACACTTTTAATTTACCAGTGAATTTGTTTGATGGATTAATTCATCATTGGAACATCTTCTTTGATACCCGTGTGTAGACACGATGGCCCGTTGCTAGGCGACTTTCCTCTGCGACGCTGTTCTGGTCATGCGATGTACTTAGTTTCTAAGATGGCATCCGTAATAATAATTTATGTAGATATATTCGCCTGACTTTGTTCCAGGCCAATATCCTTATTGTTCGTTTGTCATTTGAATTTGCATAAATTATTAATAACTCTTTCTCTGCATGAAAATCTCACGGGGAGGGGCTCAAGGCTGTTGTGTCTCCCGAGTATCCCCTAGCTAGAGTACGGACATGGCGGAACACAGGCCAAGGAACGGAAGGAATAACTGGATTGGCTAAGCTGGTGGCTTTTGATCTACTTAGCTTCGAACCTATGGCTTTCCCGGTCTCCTTCAAGTACGAATCAATCAGAGGACCACACATTTCCAATTTTTTTCCGACCATTTCCTCTAAAAGCGAATCCATGTTTGTAATACCGTTATTCGGCTTGCTTTTTGCGCTTCTCACCGACTTAATCCAGCTTCTCTCAATGGAGAACTTTTTTTTAATCATTGAAGTATTCCAAAATGTTGATCCTCTCTCGGTAGCTCTGGGACGTGCCCTAAAATCAAGCATAGAACTTTCGTTCTTGTCACCCGCCAATCTCGTACTTAGAGTTCTCGGGCTCTTTGGCCAGCGCTCAGTCGCCAGGAGAGACTTTGGGGAACTGTTCCATGTTCCAGATTTTCAAGACACCCCAAATAAAACCCATTTAAAGGTTTTATTTTATGGCGTCATGGCTTGTTGTGTAAAGGGATGTAAAATGTTATTGTCTTAACCTGTACGAATTCGGTCATGCGATTTATTCAACCGAATGTTGTATTTACGCGAACCCCTTGATGCCATTTCTTCTTGTGGTCTATGGCCGTGAAAAATTCGGATACCCAGTATAACATGGTTTTAAGTATTCGATATTCATACAGATATTGAATAATATAAAACATTCCATAAATATTTGCATCGTGTCATGTATCGAGTGTTGAAAACACAAATACTTTAATAATGCAAGTTATACTGTTAATCTTTTTCGCACGTTGATAACCAATTTAGACCGCCAAACAACATTAAAGCCGTGGTTGACTAAGATCCTTTTTGGTGGCTTACTACAGGACGCTGGTTTTGTACTACGCGAGCGTTATATGCGCGCTCTCCCAGCACGAAAGCACCACACACAAAACTGACAAAACGTGTTTTTCAATGGTTGCTGGTCCTTAACAGCCTTGAAGCCTTTGCAGAGCTGCGGGAAATCCCTGAACACGAAGGTAGCATGCGCTCACCTGTTGGAGCGCACGCACACGCTGCAACCCGGGTTTTCCCTGAAACAAGCATGCGCAATGGCTTTAGATTGCGAAAACCATTTTTCTCGCTAAATTTCTACAAATCTAGCCGTACAACCTACATTCAAATATTTGCTATATTTTAGAAAGTTTCAAATTAGGCAAAATTTCAAAATTTTGTCATTTGCCAAATTTCTACCTGACAGAGGTTGAGATTTTAAAGTAGGGTAGTACGACCAGATTTAGAACCAGACAACCTTAAAAGGTGGAGTTCCCAGGCCCCCACTTAAGACTATTTTACACTCTTTGAACAAATTTTATTTCTGAATCAAAAGTATCTCAATTGTATTTATTGTGCTGAAAAACTTACAAAACAACTCCTCCTAGCGTTCTTCTTAAGTTTGATTCAAGGCCTTCTTTCACACCAGAAAACTGAAGTAAGCCACCTCAAGTCTGTTCAGTCCAGTCCTTCGCATTTCGCGTGCCTGACTATAAATACGGCAAATACAATTTCTCTTTCTTACCTTTACGGATGCATTTTATCTCTTCTTTGAAACAAACGATATATGTGCAAAGACGGCATTCTGTTAAGCCATTTCTCATTGGCTAATCCGACAGCGCCGGGTATCATCCGAACATTTCCAAATAACTTTCAAGTGATTCCAATCTCTTCTGAGACTTTACGAACACTGGACATCATCATCTAACGATCACAAGACCTTTAGACAAAACTAAGGAGCTACAAGCCATCATCGTTAGCCTCTTATTCCCTAGGTATTAACTACACTGTAACTGGGTAGTTGTTTCCCAATAAAAATCTACAATGGCTATACTCAAACAAAGGTTAGGCATCTCAAACAGGTAACATTTGATGAACGTTTCATAGCTATCAGGTAAAAAAATAAACTTTGCCACTTCTCAGCGGACAGTTCAAATTTTGGCCAATCCTCAGTTACTGTGTTTTCAGAAGGTAACACAAATTTCCCTGGGACATGATGTACCTAAGGAATAGGCCTTTTGCAACAGTTGATCACGTGTCCAAAAATTAGCAAACTTGCCAATAGCTGCAGCTATATGAATTACAGAAATGCAAAGAGCATGTTTTTGCTAGCTAGAACACCAATTTTCAGACCAATAACCTTAAAGGCTGAGATTTCAGGACGATTTGAATGTTGGAAAAATTGTACGGTTTTGTATGGAAACGAGAAAGGCTTGTTATCTAGTCACGTTTTCCGTAGTTAATCGCTCAGACAGAAAGAGGGTGAAAAACTTAGCCGGAATATACATTTTCAGACCAACAAAATGAAAGCGAAAGATTTTGTGCCAGTTTAAAAATTCGAAAATTTACAAGGATTTGTATGGAAAAGCACTGAAGCCTGACTGGATGGCAAGCTGGCTTTTTCTCACACAAATCCTTCTAATTTTGAACGTCCATAAAAATTTCTCTTTCGAAGATATAAGCCTGACAATTCCCATGCCAAGTTATTTTCTTTTTTACACTTTTTTTCAGTTTTGATAAAATTATTCGCTAAAAATAGGTAAATCATTGTGTTTAAGAGAAGATCAAGCCTATTGGGGAATTTCCGTATTTCATTAATGTCTAAATAACGAATACGAGGAAAAAAAGAGAAGCAGACCAACGAGTATTGCATAGACCTTTTTCATTAATGGCGGCCGATTTATTATTCTTTTCATATATGTTAATAGGCCTTACCAACTTCGTTTAAAAGTAAAAATTCTACTGAATTTTGCCTATGCTAGCCAGCCTATTAAGGCTAATTTCCATGAAAATAAATTAATAATTTATCGGCTGCCATTTTTGGAAAAGGTATAAGTAAAAGCGCTCAATACCCAATGAGGCAGGTTCCAAAGTGCCGAATTCCTTATTTCTCAATCCTAGAAAGAGATACTTTAACTGTCCCATTGAAATTTAAGTAATTTGGTTTATTTTGTCTTTTCAGTCCAGTACATTATCTACATTTATCGTTACGTCAAAGAATGGCGCAAAAATCCAAAATGGTCCCTATCTTGCTGCCTCGCCCTATTGTTACCTTTGAATGAACTTCAGGGCGAAATTCGAGGTTTGGCTGCGGCTAACGTTCTTAAGCATCAACTTCAGACAGGTAGAATTGACATGCCGTCCATGACAACCGCCATAAAAGACAGCGGCGTGGTCAACTTCACCCTCAAAGAAGAGGAAGAATCAACTGAGAATCCTTCAAGGAGAGAGGACGAAGAACGGCCCGGCAACTTCGAATCCCACACTGATGTGACTGTCGTCACTATCCACACCGCCAAACCAACAAAATCATACAATACTAAACTTTGAGTAAATGATACGCAACCAACGTTGTAATTGTTTTGTTGTAATAGTGATTGTGTTTGTTTTTAGTTGGCTGGTTATTTTTATTTTAATTTTAATTTTAATGTTTTTTACTTTTTTATGTTCTTTTCTATTCACTTGCGCAAAAAAAAAAAACGTAGCCTTCACTTTTTAAATATAATTTATAGGATAGAAGTGTAAAACGTGATCCAGGCGTCACTCCACTCTGAAATAATTGTATGATTTAAGTACGTAGAAAGAACGGGGTCTAGGTTACATTGCCAACGCTGTTACAAACAATCTATCCGAGAGACATAGATACCTATTAAATGATGCTGTTCTGAATTACGAGTCAGTTAGTGAGGTCCAAGTAAAATAATTTCAATAATAAAATAAGTGAATCCTTATTATTTCTAACTAGTACAATTATGATTACCAACAGGATGATTGACTTTAAAAGTAGCGAATCCCAATAAATAACAAAGGGAAAAGCAAACATTAGGGGATAATAAATATACCTTCTCTGTGGCGTGCTAATTAGTGAGTTATGGGATGCTACCTTCCGAAAGAGTAAATCGCCTGAAAAATGGCTCATAACAAGAAAGATTTAGTAGATAACATAAAAGAAAAGAGTTAGTAGCTAGGAAAGATTTAGTAGATAATATAAAAAGAAAAGATTTAGTAGATAACATAAAATGAAAATATTTGGTAGATTACATAAAAGAAAGGATTTATTAGATAACATAAGAACAAAAGAGTTAGTAGTAACATTAAAAGAAAAGATTTGGTAGATAACATAAAAAGGAAAGATTTAGTAGATAACATTAAAAGAAAAGATTTAGTAGCTAGGAAAGATTTAGTAGATAACATAAAAAAAAAAGATGTGGTAGATAAAATAAAAAGGAAAGATTTAGTAGATAACATTAAAAGAAAAGATTAAGTAGATAACATAAAAAGAAAAGATTTAGTAGATAACATTAAAAGAAAAGATTTAGTTGCTAGGAAAGTTTTAGTAGATAACATTAAAAGAAAAGATTTGGTAGCTAGGAAAGATTTAGTAGATAACATAAAAAGAAAAGATTTGGTATAGATAAGATTAAAAGAAAAGATTTAGTAGATAACATAAAAAGAAAAGATTTAGTAGCTAGGAAAAATTTAGTAGATAACATGAAAAGAAAAGATTTAATAGATAACATTAAAAGAAAAGATTTGGAAGAAAACATTAAAAGAAAAGATAAAGATTTGGTAGATAACATAAAAAGGAAAGATTTAGTAGCTAGGATAGATTTAATAGATAACACAAAAAGAAAAGATTTGGTAGATAACATTAAAAGAAACGATGTAGTAGATAACATTAAAGAAAAGATTTAATAGTTAGCATTAAAAGAATAGATTTGGCAGATAAATAAAAGAAAAGAATTTAGTAGATGAAAAAAAGAAACGTTTAGTAGCTAGGAAATATTTAGTAGATAACATAACAGGAACAGATTTAGTAGATAGCATGAAAAGAAAAGCTTTAGTAGGTAAAATAAAAAAAAGGAAAAGATTCAGTAGATAAATTCAGTAAGTTCGGTGATTCACGTTATTTATCAACTAAAGTGAATATTGATTCGTTTATACATAGATCAGACTGCACCCTTAATGTTGCCAGGGAAACGATACGGTGTAGAAGAGAAAATAGGGACCTCGGCAGAGACGACGACGACACCAACGAAAGTGAAACTTAAAGATTACATTAGTGTTTTCTGAAAAAAAAAAAAAAAAAAAAAACTCGTGATGTTGTGTAATGTGGCCGGACTATAGGAGCCAGCTTCGTGCGTGCGGTTTTAAAGTTCAGAAAGAGAAAAGAAAATAAATCATCAAGACATGCGTTCACGTTCTCCATAAAACTTTAAATTTGGCCATTTTACGGTGTTGTTTTGCAGAGGAAGGCAAAGAAATGTACGGAAGTGTATAATGCACGTCCAAAGTTTTTTTTCTAATTAAAGCTATTGTTTTTCTGACGTTGTCGTTGACGTCGTCGTCGTCGCTACTTCAGCACGCCATTAATAGATAACTTATGTAGCCATTTGCTCATTGTAGGTGTTTGTTTACCCTAAAGCAACAATATAAAATAAGAAAAATGTTTGACCTATTTCTTGATACGTATTTAGCGATTTGCAGACTGATAGAAACAAGACGGTACAAACAGACATATTGCCGTGAGTGATTAGTAGTTAAACATCCAATGAAGCTGCTTTTTTTGTAGCGAGCCACTGTGACTACCTACAGAAACGGACGCTAAATGATGTTCATGGCTAGAGAGCTTTTCTCAGGAAACTTACAAGGGGCACAAATGCGCCAATACGTATGTTTCCTACAGAAACGGAGGGAGAACTTACTATAAGCATAATTGCATATGAAACTGATAGTGTTAATGGACTCATTTTGTTTCCAGCCGTTGGAATTGGATATACTTGTTATACAGTAAAATGTTTCAATCCACCAAAAGAGGCTGAACGGATTGTCCGTATTATGAATTTGCCTGCCATATAAAGGGAGAGTTTACATGTTCTTTTGGTCTTACTGGGACCAAGTTAACTGTCCGTAATATCCCGCCTGGCATACAAGGGTGTCCGTATTATGTCAGGTTTTCAAGGCAGAGGCTCTACTGCAGGAATTAATAAGCATTTAACAGTTCGTGAAGACGGTGTTAATAACTCGATGACTCATTAAACAGCTCAGGTTCTTATGAAATTCTAACTAACATGTCATTTGCAAACGTGGCGGAACAATTGATATTGGGTTTTTGTAATTCAGTCATTCTGATCATCTATCCGTTTATTGGCCGGATTACTTTTGAAATGCCTCCTAGAAACCCTATTTTGGAGTTTGTTCCGTTGTCAAGCATGTTTGTTGGAGCGTGTATAAAAGGCTCAATTAAGGGTTTTAAGATAAAATTTGGTAATATAATTGTAGAAATTTAAAAAAAGATAGCGTTTGTCCAGTTACCTAAAACATGCTTTCCGGAGCGTGTACAAAAGGCTCGATTAATGCTTTTGAGATAACATTTGGTAATATAACTGTGGAAATTAAAGAAGGAAACGTTTGCCTAGTTACCATGCATGCTTGCTGGAGCGTATACAAAAAGCTCCATTAATACTTTTTAGGTAACATTTGGTAATATAACTGTAGAAATTAAAGAAGGAAACGTTTGCCCAGTTAACATGCATGCTTGCTGGAGCGTATACAAAAAGCTCCATTAATGCTTTTTACATAAAATTAGGTAATATAACTGTAGAACTTAAAGAAGAAAACGTTTGTCCAGGTAACATGCATGCTTGTAGGAGCGTATACAAGAAGCTCCATTAATACTTTTTAGGTACGTTTGGTAATATAACTGAAGGAACTTAAAGAAGGAAACGTTTGTCCAGTTACCATGCATGCTTGCTGGAGCGTATACAAAAAGCTGCATTAATGCTTTTTACATAAAATTAGGTAATATAACTGTAGAACTTAAAGAAGAAAACGTTTGTCCAGTTACCATGCATGCTTGTTGGAGCGTGTACAAAAGGCTCCATTAATACTTTTTAGGTAACATTTGGTAATATAACTGAAGGAACTTAAAGAAGATAATTTGTAAAATAAGAGAAGCCTTAAATAAAGCCGGTGAACCTGAAGCTGCCATATTCACATGAAAAGTCTTTGTGTGTAGAGACTGGTTTTGACGTCTCCTTGTCATTTCTTTCAACGCCTCAAAGATGTTCGCAAAATCAGGCGCCTAGTATTTTACCTGTCTCACCAATGTATAAATGTTTGTATAGAATAAGTGCATTTTATGCAATAAATGATAATATATGTATCAACAATAAGAATGCCGATTTGTTGTAACAGAGGGCATTTTTCTTAATTTTCCTTTCACCGAGGGCAAAATTACTTTCTCCTGATTGGTCGAACAGCGAAAATAATCGCTCCGCATTGGCTGAGCACACCAGGTCTACATTGTTGCTGTTTTTTTCATTTTGTACCTAAAAACAACGAGTTCTTTGAGGTTCATGGGAGTTCAACTCTTTAATTAAGCCGGATTGTTTGTACCAAAAATACATGGAAATCAAGTGCTGTAGCTTGAAAGGAAATTCGTAAAGGTTACGTTTTTGTGTCTCTTACAAAAAACATCAAAATATTATTTGCGTCAAAGCTAAAAACTTGGATCGGATTGATATTTGTTTGGCTGAGAAACTGAAATCAGTCGACATGGCGACCAAGTTCTTTCCCCTCGTTACTTACTATGGGTGGGGGAAGGGTTCAAAAAAATATATCAAAATATTATGTATACTATAGGTAAATATTGGGATGGGCTATTTGTCGAGTCATGGGCCGTTTCAACATTTGCCCAACAAAACGTTCAACAAAAAAAAAATTGAACGGATGTTGGGTAAATGTTCGATTCTGAAGCTTATAATAAAAATTTCTTAATTTATCTTTCCTTCAAACAAATGAATAAACTGACCACTCCACGCACTTTGCTGGAAATGGGCATATTCTGCTTCCGATTCCACGATCGCTTCTTTTCTCCGAGAGCTGGTGATTTTGAAAATGGATACGGGGCTTGGGTCCGGGGTCAAATTAACTGTACCCGATGTGGTACAGTCAGTTTCATGTACAGCATTTACCCCATCCCCACAGCGACATCTCGGCCAGCTCCATTATTATGAGCGACCGATGGCGAGGCGACGCGACGGGATATCCGACAGACAACAAAATCTCAATATTCTGTGAGTTTTTCTCCAGGTACAAAACATGCCATTAAAGGTGAAGGGACCACTCGAAAATGACCGTGATATCTCCGTTTTATGAAGGAAATAAAAGTGATTTCAAAGAATGCCCATAACGGTAAAAAAGTACCCAAACGCACAAGAATATACCAGAGGTGAGTCAGTTCTATTTATTTTATTGAATGACAGTCAAATTTAGCGTTTTTTAAACTTCAGAAACAACAGTATTTTATTTCCCATATAAAGTCTTATAACGCGTTTAAATTCTCAAAGTCTGCTTGTAACCCAATACCGCTTGCACCCAAAAGGTCATCGTCCCACTAGTAATTAAATTAGTAAGTAAATTATTACACGCTCTCCAGTAATGACGCGAGCTTGGGCCGCCTTTGCTGTCACTTACTCGATGGTCGTCTTCCTATCATCACTTTATCCTAGCCTTCCACGCGGTCGTTTTTAGGGGACTCGTATTACCTCCTCCCCACAAGGAGGTAACACGAATCCCCTAAAACACGACTGTGTGGGAGGCTACACTTCACCCTTGTGATGAATTCCCTTACAAGAGCATAGTTCAATTAAGAGCAGTTTCGTGTCCCAAAAAATATTTAAAATAGTTAACTCAGTCAATGTTGCTCCTACTGAGATCTAAATAAACGTCAAGAAAAGGAGAAAACAGGTTAATCACTCCTTGTACGTTGCTTGGCAGTGATCCTTAAGAGCATGATTAAGCTCTGTGTGTGTTATAACTGCAGGGGAGCCACGAATATTTGTCCTATCAAAACGATTGAAATATATTAGTCAAGCTTGAAACATGGAAATGCGACAAGAAAGTCCACAAGGATTCCGATACTTCACTGGTTTATTCGTTTGTCTTGGTTTTTACAACGTTCACTAAATTGGTTCCATTGCGATTGATAATGGAGCTCTGCGCGGCGCGCCATAGCCAAGAGAAATTGGTAAGCCCATCAATGCGATCCGTACGACCGTACGTCCGTACGCAGCACTACAGGAAAGCTCAAGTGTGTAAAGCTGTGTTGTTTTAAAAAAATGTTGAACTCTATAATAAACACGTAATCGCGATGAGTCCTCGTACAATTAAGGATTAATTTGCGAAAACTTTTAAAATACGCAATACAAAACTATATTACTCTCGTTTAATTAACTAAGAGAACTGGTCAAAACAAGTTTTTTCGAAGATCCACCTTGTCTGGAGTGGGGGCTATAGTACACACCACTTATTCTGTGAACATTACCAACACAATTTTATTGGCTGTAAAATTTGAGTTGACACAGAAATATTTAGCTAGCAAGAGTCACCATTGCTAGATAAACAAGAAAAGTGAGGTTCTAATCTCATCGTTATTTTTACTGCTAAAGAGAGGAGTGGATACGCAATAAAGAGACCATCTTTTGAGGTTGAGGAAGGGGAGTGCAGGCCGAGGCCACCATTTATTTTGGGGTTTGGTCTTCCCTAATGCTGTTCTTATCTTATCCGCAATTTTAAACGTGAGTCATCCAAACTAATCATATAATTTCAACAATGCACAGCCTCCAACAACTTAAATTTCAACACCAATTCCGCTAACTCGAACTATTTTTGTTTCCCTTCTGAGCTGAAGTCAACGGGATTCTACTTTGAGTCGAAAGCGTGCTACGAGGAATGTTCATTAATCATGCTGTGTTTAAGCTCAATGTGAACGCCGCCAAATTTGTTGCTTCCAACAAAATCGTTGTTGACTGTTAGTATTCTTTTTTTTTTTTCCAGAGATGGTTAAGTGGAGCGCGCGCGCAAAAAAAAAAAAAAAAAATAGCGTCGCCTCGTAGGAAGTAATCTCCACCCTAGCTCGCTTTACTATCCCCAAGAAAAAGCAAGGGTCTACTCGCAAAATAAATCATCGAGCTAAATCTTGCCTGATCACAGAGCATTCAATCAACATACGTTGGTCCAGCATAATGGGGAGCAGAGTGCTAAACATTCTTACATCGAAATGCACTCAAATGTTGGAACATTTATCTGGGGTTTCAAACACACTAACGACAATGCTGTCAGGGAATTATTTATTTATTTCCACAAGTCTTCTGACGGTACATGTTATATCGAGGAAAATCGAGAGAATCTTTTTTGCAGTACAATGTTGACTCGTAGGTAATTTTGGCCCGTGTTTCTGAGGCGTAAATGAGTCTTACTCAGAATAAACCCAACCAGCAATACCACTCCTGCTACTGATTTTCAAGTACCATTGGTTGACCAGAAAAAAAAGAAGAAAAGAAAAGAAAAGTTCGGCTAACGACGAGACACTATAATTTATAAACAAAGACTAAATTTGAAGATACCTACTGCCCATAAAGATCCGTAAGAAAGGCAAATTCTGATAACGTAATGTGAAAACAAGCAGCGTAGAATGTCGGCTACTTTAGCCTACATACAAACTCTCCTTTCCTTAAGTTGCTCGCAAAGATGTTAACTCGCCCAAAATGTCAAAATATACCCGTATAAAAGAAGTACCTGTCTTTAAATAAACAGATGCAATAATGCGTCTTGTATGCAATAATAGTGAATTGTTTGTAAAATTGGAGCAATGGCATGGGCGACTTAACTCCACTAAGTAAGAATTCCCATGTAGGATAAGTAACCGGTTACTATGTCTTGTCGGCAATGTTGAATAGCCTTTCCTAAATGGAAACTACAAAATGAATCCTGTTTAAATGCTAATCCTAGAATAAAAGACATTTTTCTGGTTGGCCGGTTTGCTCCCTGGATTTCTGGGTACTGTTCTTTCTAACAACGATGACTGAATTCGCTGGATCTGTTGCACCATCAGCTGGAATGATTGCTCGACATTCAGGCCAGTCTAAAGAAAGAACAAAACAAATGTTAGAGCAGTGGCACTTGTAGGATGTAGAAAACTGTAGCACTGGTTACTGACGTCACAAAACCCATGAAAAGTAACAGTTACTATTGGATAAGCAAAAGTAAGTAAAAGAAAACAATTTACTTTGTATATTAGCATTTGTGTAATAATATTATGTGACAATCAATGCAGTGGAAGTACCATTTTTTTTTTTAACTTCCTAGCAAAATTGAATTTTGTTCAAAAATTAGGAGGCAAAAAACTGACTGAACCAAAGCCAAGAAAATTAACAACTATTTGTTCAAAGAATTGGGAGTGTTAAAAAATTGAGAGTTCAAATGACTGACATTGCACTGTAAAAATAAATAACTGTACACATTTCATAATTCATTACCCACTACCAAGTTTTAAATTTTTCTTTTAATAAAAAGAGATGGCTGATAAGAAGTTTGACCTATTGTCTGTAATCACAGTTATCAACAGAAGCCAGGGTATGGCTGCATTAAACATGGCTTGAATATCAGCCATGAGATGATTGGTGAGAGATGCGAAACAGGTGATATTCAGGCTTTGCGAAGAAAAAAAAAAAGAGTATATGTATAACTAAAGGTAGGTGAGGTTTTGTCTTAAAGTATACAGGGAATGCCCCTTGTTCAGCATATTTTTGTAGCCTGTTTATCAATTAAATAGTTACAAGAATGATTGAGTGACAGTGCTGACTGTTGCTTTTAAACACAGCTATTGTAGGCCCAGACATTTAGTGGCCAATCTCTGTTGTACACATCAGGCTACAGCAATAGCCCTGCCTGGCCAACTAATGAAAATCTTTACTGCTGAAGAAAAAATTTATATGCTCAGCGAGTACCCATTCAATTTATTTCCTGCCACCATAAACATTTATCAAAAGGTAAGAAATTTAATACACAACTGGATCTATACCTTGATGGGGAAAGTGCACAGAAACTTTTACACAAGAATGCATAATTTGATGGGACATGCGCGGGCCCGAACGGGGTGGAAGTATGTTTTAGCGGAGCGCTTCTACCCTTCCTCTTTCGGTGGTTATCGATCAAATAAGAGGGAATTTCGCATCTCAAAATCAGTGTTCGGATGCCACCTGGTAGGAAAAACAAAAGGGGTGACCGTGGATCTACTGAAGAGTCCCATGAAAAATCGACTGCCAAGAGATACAACATGGCGGATAATGGCGCGATTGAAGCGAAGAACTCGGATGACACCTCTTCAAGCGAACAAAAAGAGCCAAACCTACTGGAAATCAAAGCGATGTTAGTTGACATTCAGACTTCACTATCTTCCATACTGCTCGAGAACAAACAGTTCAAGAAAGAATTAGATGAACTGAAAGCTTCCCTTCAACTCAGCGATAAAGAGCTCCGTGACACGAAGACCAAACTTGACGAAGCAGCCAAAGCTAACATCAAATTGGAAAAAGCATTGCATGTAACGGCGACTTCGCTTGAGTCTGCAAGGAAGAATTTACAACAACAGACCGAAGAAGTAAATTATTTAAACGAGTCTCTGGATAATCTCGAACAGTACACTCGTAAAAACAGCCTCGAATTCCATGGAGTCCCCGAAAACTCGTACGATTCAACAGAAGAAGCCATCGTAAAGATCGCAGCTGCCCTTGAAGTCCAAGTTACCCCAAGCGACATCAAAATTTCGCACAAACTGAAACGTAAGAACGACAGCAGCGTCATAATTGCAAAATTTTGTAGCCATAAAGTGAAAACCAGCTTTTACAAAGCACGGATAAAACTAAAAAACATCAAAACAACCGACTTGTTCCCGTGTCAGTTTGCTTCGGCTGTAGGATCGAAAGACCGGCTCTTCATCAACGAGAATTTAACCAAGTACAGGAGAAGTCTGATCAACTCAGCAAACCAAAGACGAAGAGACGGATGCATAAGAAGTGTGTGGACAATGGACGGTAAAGTTTATGTTAAAACTTCCCCGGACGGGAATCCTATCAGAATCCATTCAGAAAGTGATTTAGATGCCCTTTAAAATGTACAAACAATAGGACCGAAGGCAGGGAGGGTGGGAAGGGTACGCTCTTGCTGAGGAGGATTTCGGCGAAGGCTATGTCTCGTTTAAATAACTTTTTTAAATTTTCATTTTGTTTTCTTTTGCTTTACCAGTGTACGATTGCTTTAATTCCATATTATAACCAGCTGCGATCTACAAATTCTGCAATCTACAACCATTTATCAGCAATTTTATATGCTGATAATAAAGCTGAAAGGTTGTTATGCCACTGCTATAACTATATTTCTCCCTCCAAAATATTACGGTTTACAAAATATATCTATTTTTGCTCCAAATTTGCATGGTCAAAATTTCTATTATTATTATTGTTATGTCTCACAAGTTAAAATTAAAATTAAAATTTCTTTGAACGTGCGAGGATTACGTAACGGTAACAAAAGAAGAGCAATTTTCTCTTATTTAAAAATGCAAAAAGCCACAATCTTTTGTCTACAAGAAACATACTCATCATCTGAAGACGAAAAAGTGTGGTCTGCTGAATGGGGTGGTAAGATTCTCTTTTCGCACGGTTCTTCGCACTCGAGAGGTATCTGTATTCTTCTGAATCCAAGTAATGTCACATTTCATTTGCAAAGCGTTAAACAGGACTCAGAAGGAAGATTTTTAATCGCAAAAGCAACAATACACGATAAATCTTTTTCCATTGTAAACATCTATGCTCCCACTGACTATCGTGACCAAGACAACTTTATCCGTTCATTGGGTGAGCTGCTCATGTCAAACACAAACACCTCAAATGTAATCATTGCAGGTGACTGGAATACAACCCTCAATCCAATCGATAAGCGCGGCGGCCAACCCTGGAAAGCTACAAATTATAGGACTTCTCTTGTCAGCCTTATGGATGAGCTTAATCTCATTGATATTTATCGACAAATACATCCCATCGCTAAATCATTCACATATGAATCGAAACCTTTGAATTTAAAATCGAGGATTGACTTTTTCTTGATTTCTCGCCCCCTTTCTAGTTGTGTCAAAAATGTAGAAATCCGTACGTCAATAGCACCAGACCATAAAGCAGTATTCTTAAATATTGAGGTTAAAAGTGCATTTACAAGAGGCCCGGGCTTATGGAAATTTAACAACACCTTGCTAGAAGATGAAAGTTATAAAGATCTCATTGAGTTTTACTATCCACAAATTCTGAATAAATACTCCGAAGTTACAGATAAACAACTCCTGTGGGAATTAATAAAAATGGAATTACGTGCCAAAACTATTAAATTTTCAAAACAAAAGAGATTTAGTTTAAGAAACAAAGAAGAAGCCCTTCAAAATGAACTACAAAAACTTGATCATAAAATTTGTAATAGCGATGCTTTTGATCAGGAGATCTTGGAAAAATGTGAAGCTGCAAAGAAGAACTCAAACATATACATGAAGTAAGGGGAAAAGAAGCTATGTTCAGATCAAAGATGAAATGGTTCGAGCAAGGAGAAAAGCCAACTAAGTACTTCTTTAATCTGGAAAAAAATAACTACGAGAAAAAATTAATCCGAGAAGTTGAATTAGAAAACGGTGAAATAATTTCAGACCCCGTGCAAGTCAATAAAGAAATTGAAGTTTTTTATCAGAATATGTACACTTCTAAAATTAATGGCAATAACAACACCTCCGCATATGAACACAATCAAAAGATTGACGGCTTTACTGAGCGTTTAAACATTCCACAATTAAAGGAGGATGAACAGGAATCCTTAGAAAAGGATTTGACCTTGGAAGAACTAAAAGATGCTCTAGCATCTTTTGCAGACAATAAATTTCCAGGAGAAGATGGATTTACAAAAGAATTTTACCAAACTTTCTTCGACCTGATTGGAAAAGACCTCCTGAACTCGTACAACGATTCTTTTCAAAAAGGATCTTTATCAATTTCACAGAAAAGAGGAACAATAACACTTATCCCAAAAGGTGATGTTAACCTGACGGATTTAAAGAATTGGCGTCCTATTTCTTTACTTAATGTTGATTATAAACTCCTTTCAAAAGTACTAGCCAAGAGAATGGAACAACTTTTACCAAAATTATTCATACAGATCAAACCGGATTTATTAGTGGCAGATACATAGGCCAAAATATAAGACTTTTGAGCGATATAATGGAATTTTCGGATACTAAAAATTTTCAAGGAATTTTTCTGTTTGTAGACTTTGAAAAGGCATTCGACACCTTGGAGTGGAACTTCATATTAAAATCTTTAGAGGCATTTAATTTCGGAGATAATTTTAAAAAATGGGTTTCTGTTCTTTATAACAACGTACAAAGTTCTGTCATGAATGGTGGATATATGACCAATTATTTCGAAATATCAAGAGGAGTTCGGCAAGGGTGTCCGCTTAGCCCCTGCTTGTTCATACTCGCAGTGGAGCTGTTAGCCCTTAAGATACGCCAAAACCCAAACTGTAGAGGCATACAGTTACCAAATGATCAAGAAGTAAAAATTTCACAATTCGCAGATGATACGACCATCATAACTAGCAACGTGGACTTTCTTAAATCACATCTCCAAGTCATTGATTGGTTCGGAACGGTTTCAGGCTTAAAATTAAAAAAAAAGAAGACTAAGGCAATGTGGTTAGGGACAATGAAACATAGCCGTTCTAAGATACTGGAATTCAAAAGTACAAAAGATCCAATTAAAGTATTGGGTACGTTTCTGTCGTATAACCAAAATAAGAATGTTGAACAGAACTTCGTGAATAGGATTAGAAAAATGAAAACTAAGTTGAATTTATGGCTTTCTAGGGATCTTACGCTCTACGGCAAATCTTTATTAGCTAAGACGTTAGGAGTGTCTCAATTGGTCTACGCAGCGTCCATGCTGTCTGTCCCGACTTCAGTAATAAAAAATGTCCAAGCAGAGCTGTTCAATTTCTTGTAGAAAAACAAAAAAGATAAAATAAAGAGATTGGTTATGTATCAACCCCTTGCGGAAGGAGGTCTTAATTTTGTTAACTTTCCTGTAGTAGTCAAGTATTTACGCTTAGCTTGGATAAGTAGATTTCTGAGTAATTCCCGAGACTCATGGATAGCAATCCCCAATCATTATCTTTCCACACATGGTGGGTTACATTTCCTTCTCAAATGTAACTATAATGCTGCCTGTATCAACAATAATTTACCTACTTTCTATCGGGAGCTTTTACAGTATTTTCAAGAGTTCAAAACCAAGACTAAAATATTTTCGTACGGTAACTTCCTGCTCTGGAATAATGAAGCGATAACCATCGAGAAAAAGATGCTATTTTGGAAATCTTGGTTTAATATGAAAATCTTCTTTATTCAAGATATTCTTAATGCTGATGGGAATTTCTTAACTTTCGCAGAATTTCAAAACAAGTTTAGTATTAAAACAAATTATCTTCATTACTTTCAACTCTTGGCTGCTATCCCTTCCGATTTGAAAAAGAAATCCATGTCAGCTGAAGTACCGTCACATGAACAGCTACTAAATTCAACTACGGTATCCTTGTCACCTGAAAGTATGCCCGTAGATCTAGCAAACATGCGCTGCAAACACTATTATAAAGTGCTGAACAAAAACTCCACAGTGGAGCCAACTGGCATCAAAACCTGGAAAATCAACTTTGCCGACGAATATTCAGAATGGAAAAATAAATTCTTGTTTATATATCTTTCAACAAGAGATAATAAACTAAGGCAGTTCTCATTCAAGCTTTTACATAGAATTCTAGTAACCAAAAAAGAACTCTTCAAATTTAGACTAGCCGATGATAAAACATGTTGTTTCTGTCCCAATCAAGACTCTATTGAACATACCTTTCTAGACTGCATTGTGTCACAGTCCTTTTACTCTGAAGCGTTAATATGGTTTAATCATGTAAATAACACTGATATTAGTCTCTCCAATAAACAAATAACCTTAAACGACATACCCGCTACTCCACAATTAACTGATTACCCAATACGCAGATTACACTCATTCGTTATTTTACTAAAACAATACATTTACGCTTGCAAATACTTTGAGAGAAAACCAACCATAAAGGAATTTCAAAATAAAGTTTTATTGCAATGGCAAATTGAGAAATGTGCTCTTCCTTAAATTCTTTTTCTATTTTCGTCAAAATATTAACCTTTGAACAAAAAGGGGGTAGTTATATGTATGTAAAATAGATACACCAGGCATGCAACAGCAACCAAAAGCTATAATAATTTTCTTCGGCGCAGTCTTGTCCTTGTTCAGCTTTGTCTCTTTTTAGTTCGTGTTTCGCTTCTTTCTAATAATAGTTTATGCACTGGTACTGCAATGAGTTAATTTTCTTTTCTTTAAGTGTAAGTAACTGTAAACAATGTAATCGATGTAGGACGTGTAAACTGTAAAATATTGTATTGTAACTAGTTTTTGGGTGTTGCATCATAATAGAAAAAAAGTAACTATTGTAAGTAATCTGTACATACATCATTGTTAAATATTGTGTCATGTAAAGCAAATAAAACCTGTTCCAAAAAAAAAAAAAAAAAAAAAAAGAATGCATAATTTACAAGTTTATAAACTGCCTCAACAAGAACTTCTATTAACAAAGTGA
This sequence comes from Pavona decussata, assembly GCF_977016875.1. Classification (NCBI taxonomy): domain Eukaryota; kingdom Metazoa; phylum Cnidaria; class Anthozoa; order Scleractinia; family Agariciidae; genus Pavona; species Pavona decussata. The sequence goes on along the minus strand of NW_028145488.1, from coordinate 7,618 downwards.
TTCATGAGCCATACTGTGTTTTCATCACATCTGTTATGATCTGTGAATGTAAATAAGCTTACGCCAATTTGTTTATTGTTACAGCTAAAACATAAGATCTAAACCTACCAGTAAATGTTACACCCTCTATGCATGGCTTTTGTGCCCAGGCAGTAGCAAATCTTAAAACACTTTTGAGTGAGGGTTCATAATTTCTGCAGATGGGGGCCCATGATGATTTTTTAATTTTTCCCTTTCACGTTTTGGATAATGCTATTGTTTGATGAGGTCAGGTTCCAAGATGCCGAATTGTCCAGAATTTGCAAGTCTGATTACCGCATCAGGATTCATGGAGCACATGGAAGCAGTGGCCAGGGGGAAGCTGGCTGGAAAGGACTAATTCTGAAGTCGGCCGAGATGCCATTATCGATATCGGTTCTATAAAATGGAATATTTTAAAAGATTTCTTGACAAATAAGACGAAGAAATTTAGAAGATGACTGTGACTAGCTCACTATGAAATTGCAAAGATAAAGAATGGAAAGAAATGCATGGAAGGTAGCTCATGACATGGCATTGCACATTGACAATGCACCTGTTGTCAGATTACATAAGGGCATTTGTAACAGAGAGGGAGGAGAAGGCGGTTTTTTTTTAACATGACTCAGCTTATCATGATTACATGAAGGCATCTGAAAGTTCAAAAAAATGTACCCGGCTATAATTATTTTGCTATAATTTTTTTGCTAGCTTGTGGCTAGAGTTATACATGGAATTTGGCAAAGACACCTGCAATGTTAAGAAAGAGCAGCAGTGCGCTATTTGTGCAAATGGTTGGCTGGCTTCATGATGGGCAGAATTCCATGCCCTTTCCCGGATAAAGAGAAGTCAAGGTGCAAATTAAAATGTCTTTGAATCTCCTTCTACTTCTTTAGATGGAACAGGATGACCAATACTGTTGAGGACTTTATGCCTTATTCCTTAAATGAATATAAGCTGAACACAGCGAAAGAAATTGCAGACTTTTCTTCTACCTTTGTGGTTTTTGAGGAGCTAGTTAAAATACACCTAGACCATTCAAAACATCTTCGTTTTCCCAAAGATTTGCGAAGTCAAGCAACTGTCAACAAGCGATGAAATCGAGAACAAGGAAAACAGTTGGAAAGAGTTACTACTATCTGGAGGGTTAAAATCTCTTTATGTTTTTGAACTTGACACTCAGCTGCAGAAACTCTCCCTTCCATACAAGAAAAAAATTGAAAAATGAAAAGATTGTGCTAATAACCAGTCATCTACAAGAAGCAAAGGGGATAGACATTAGCGACAATGAAAGTGCGTGGCCAGTGTCTTTTACAAGCTAACAAACCCTGATGATAATGATAAAAAAAGGTGGATATGACACTGTTGTTGTGGGTGAAACATGGTGCAGTGAAACTGAGGGCATACTGAGTGAGACTGAGAATGATGATAGCGAGTGTGAACTTTTACCATAGCCGGCAAAAAAAAGTGCAGCACTACAAGTGGACACGCTTTGCATTCAATTGGTAAATCGCTTAACCCCGTAATAGTATAGAAAAATGCTTAGACCTAAATAATACTGTTCGTTGCTTAACTGGAAGGGGTATTTTGCAGAACGCTGAATGCCAAATGTCGCATTTTACGCCGCCTATTACAGTTTAGCATTAAGCAACGAACAAAGTTATCAAGGTCTAAGCACTTCTCTTTTCTGTATAGGGCTAACCACTGATTATACAGACGGTTAGCTTTAAATTATTTATTGTTATGGCAGCCATTGCATAAAAGGACTTCTATGGATTCAGCGTTTGGCGTTCTGCAAAATTACCCTGCCGCTTGAAAATTAAACCTTAATTCTGCTCGACCTCCTGCAAATAAAAATACTATCTGTTATACAATAAGGTACATTAAGGTAGTATTATTAAGATATCCTCTTGAACCCCTAAAACCCATTTCATCAGAACTGACATTCTAAGCTACATACATATACATGGATGTGAGTGGGGGGTCCAAAAAATATCAAAATATTATGTAAACCGTAGATAAAATTCAGGACAGGATCGACTATTTTTCGAGTTTTGATAGTTTTCTTTAGGCTCAAAGTATTTTTCTGTTATTATTCTTTTTAGTTTTAAAGATGATCGAGTCGAACTGTCACTGTGTTGTAATCCTTAGAGGAAAAAGGCTACACTAACCATGAAACAGACTTCAAATATACATGTATCCTGGAGTAATAAATGAAAAAAAAAAAAAAAAAAAAAGCTGTGATAATTCATAGCAATCAGAACAGGAATAAAGTAAACGTCGATCTTCAAAAATTTGCACAAACATAATATTAAATTGCGGGGCTTACACTTGATGTTTTGATGAAAATTAGGTCACACTATTGACTAATTTTACATTCGCATTTAACATTCTTTGAAAAGACAAATTCTATCCTTTTAAGTATTTGTGTTTGTTCTCTGTGAAGATTGTCAGAAATAAATGCAAAAATTATAAACATATGCGAGAAAAATTTGTCATTAGTTTATGCTAACGATACAGTGTTAGGAGACGTTTGTTTGACTGACTTTTTTACCTGAGAATCAAATTTTCTTAAATGAAACAAAATGGAATGAGATTAAAAAAGAAAACTCCAAAGGAAATAACGAACATGCACCAAAAAAATGAGCTCAAGAGACTGCCCTGAAGTTAGCAGTAACTTAAGTTAAACAAGTTGCAGTGTCAACACTGCAAGAAAAACAATATCTTGCAAAACTGCAAATTAGCGTTTTGTCAACAAAATCACAAAACAAGTCCTTTTATTCCATTGCCGATGTTTCGTTCGTTTTACAACGTTAAGTGAGCGAAAAGTTTCACTTCAAGAGGAAAAATGGAGCGTTTCGTCGCGTCGGATCAGAGTAAAATGAGTTCTCTTCGATCGGTTGCTGTTTATGATATCCTGCCTCTTAAAGACTCCATTTGGTTCTCCCGCCGCTAGTCGTCTTGTTTTTTTTTTTTGTTTTTTTTTCCTCCCGTTGTTGGAAGGTAAAATTGGAGGACATTAGAAAATAAAACTCCAAGGGAAAAAATAAACATGGCCCGAAAAAAATGAGCTCAAAAGACTGCTCTAAAGTTATTAAGTTAAATGCGTGTCAACACTGCAAGAAATCAATATCTTGCAAACCAGCAAAGATTTGTCGACAAAATCACATGGATATCCTCGCGTCTTCTGAGAATAACCAGTACTTTTATTCCACGGGTGATTTTTTTCGTTCGTTTTACAACGTTAAGTGAGCGAAACATTCCTCTTCAAGAGTAAAAATCCAATGTTTCGTCACACCGGATCGGAGTAAAATTAGTTTACTTCAAGATTCGGTTGCTGTTATGCCACCTTTCCCACCGGCCGCGAGTCGTATTTATACTCTTTCTTACGCTGTTGCAAGGGAAAATTTGGAGGAGATTAGAACATGAAACTTTAAGGGAAATAATGAACATGGATCAAAAAAGTGAGCTCAAAAGATCCCTGGGAGGTTAGCAGTATTTAGCTTATTAAACGGCCTGTCAACATTGCAAAGCAACAGGTTCTTGCAAGACAGCAAACAAGCAAAGTTTTGTCAACAAAATCACATGAATATACTCGCCTCTTCTGAGAATATCACTCCATTTATTCCAAATCCTGATTTTCCGTTCATTTACATGAAGTGAACAAAACGTTTCACTTCAAAGGAAAACTTCTACGATTCGTCGCGTCGGGTCGGCGCAACATGGTCTCACTTCAAAATTCTGATGATGTGCAAGTCCATTTGTTTCTTTCGCCGCTAGTCGTCTTGCTATTTCTCCGGCTGTCGGTTACATAACTTGACTTTGTATTTTGTTGTCTTCAAAGTGTCTTTGTGTTTCTCTTAAAAGCAACTTTCCGCTAAATAAACAAGGGTCGCAACACGATCGCAGCACAGCTTCACACAACCTGAGTTCTCCTGTGGTACTTAAATTGCGGTTGTTTTGCCCGAAAGTCGAATTGCGGGAAAGCGTTTCGCCCGAACTTGCGTCGATTCGCGTGACGAAATACAACATGCTAATACACCGTATTCACAATTTCCATATGAATTTCATAATTAGTTCTAAGTTTTCACTTAGCGGTAAAATTTCTCGCTAACAAAAGTAAATTAATGAACTAATATTTGTTACAAATCGACATGACATGTTTCTCCGGCTGTCGGTTACATAACTTGACTTTGTATTTTGTTGTCTTCAAAGTGTCTTTGTGTTTCTCTTAAAAGCAATTTTCCGCTAAATAAACAAGGGTCGCAACACGATCGCAGCACAGCTTCACACAACCTGAGTTCTCCTGTGGTACTTAAATTGCGGTTGTTTTGCCCGAAAGTCGAATTGCTGGAAAGCGTTTCGCCCGAACTTGCGTCGATTCGCGTGACGAAATACAACATGCTAATACACCGTATTCACAATTTCCATATGAATTTCATAATTAGTTCTAAGTTTTCACTTAGCGGTAAAATTTCCCGCTAACAAAAGTAAATTAATGAAATAATATTTGTTACAAATCGACATGCCAGCTTTTTGTCTGGAAATCATAATCAATCATCTTGTAGGTAAATCCCGAACATCTTGGAGAAACTCGGCACCTCAATGTAAGGACCTCTTTTAGTTTGTTTGTACAATTTTTACAGATTGTATCTCCGCTCGTTTTATAGTATAGGTCTTATAGCTGTTTGTTCCAATGTAAGTTTTCCTTTTTATTATTTTAAAGATCGCGCGACATCGCGCGAATCGACGTGAGTCCGGGCGATATAACGTCGGGCGAATCGACTTTCGGGGCGAGACAACCGCGACAAAAGTGACGTCATACCGAAACCAAAATCTTTCGCATTCACAAGTTACCAAATTCTTGTAAATGGTTTGAACCCAGGAGTCATGTCATAAGGACGTAAATTATGATCATCCGGGTGAGTGTAGTCCTGAGAAGGACTGTTTGTGGTGACTTTGACTGACGTTTCGACAACCTGAGCGGAAGTCATCTTCAGAGTCAAGTGAATTGTGGAACGTCAGTAGGTGGTATATATACCTCTCTGGTTGTTAACCTGATTGGTCAACGAAGTCCAGATGTCATTGGTCGTTTGTCAGTAAGCCGTGATGTCATTGGCTGTGAAGACTGTAAAAAGTGATTGGTGCGTTTCGATCCGTCTTTTGTTAGTCAAAAAGTCCGTGGGTCTATTGTTAGTAAAATGTCTATTGTTTGTTTGTTTCGTTGTTGTTGTCAATAAGTCGTTTGTATGGTGCAGGTAGTTGTAGGCAACGGTTGAGTGGCGTTTGTTGTAAGTTAGTAAACCAGCTTTCCAGAGTGAGTCGTTGATAGTAATTTGTACAGTAGGTAATGCACTTGGCAGAGTCCCAGTCGATTCTGTGGTTCGTTTGTAAATGGTGCTCAGCAATGTGATTGTTGATATCACCATTTCTAGTTGCTCGTTTGTGTTCAGTCAGTCGTACGTTTAAATTTCTGCCGGTCTGACCAATATAAGTGGCCTGGCAGTCGCAGCATTTGATCTTGTAAACTGCTCCCTGTCTGCGGTTAGGTTCGTCTTTGTCCTTTACTTTCGTCAGTAATTGTCGTAAAGTGGTTATAGGTTTGTGAGCTACACGGATATTGTAAGGTTGTAGAATCCGTGCGATAGTCTCAGAAGTGCCCCTTACGTAAGGTATAGTTACAGTAGTTACGGGAGTCGCGTCGTTGTTTGTGACGTTAGGTTTAGTGTTCATGTAAGTGTTACGTCTAACAAAGTCCTTGTTGTAGTTGTTCTTGTTGAAAACGTTGTCTAAGTAGTTGTTTTCGTCTGCGAGTCTGTCTGGTGAGTCACAAACCAGTTGTGCTCGCCTTGTTAAGGTCTGTATAGTCGTTGCTTTGTGAGAAGTAGGGTTGTAGGATGACTGGTCCAGTAGTCTGTCAGTATGTGTTGGTTTCCTGTAAACCGTAGTACTCAGTTTGTTGTCGTTGTTGTTACGGGCAACTAATCAGTCTAGAAAAGGTATTTTACCATTTTCTTCGATCTCCTTAGTAAATTGTATGTCAGCATTCTGTCTGTTAAGGTGTTCGTGAAAATCGTCAATTTCGTCTTTGTGTACTGCTGTAAAGGTGTCGTCTACGTACCGTAACCAGAGCGGTAGTGTCCGTTTGTAGGTTCGCTAGGGCTTGTTCCTCGATGTTCTGCATGACAATTTCTGCTACAACAACAGAAACTGGTGAGCCCATAGCTGTTCCGTGTAACTGTTTGTAGTGCTTTCCGTTGTACTGGAAGTACGTGGACGTTAAGCAGAGGTTCAGTAAGGCCATTAAGTCATCTGTGGGCAGTGGCAGTTTTGTCGTGGAGTTCTCGATGGCGGTAGCAGTACAGTCTAGAGCCAGTTGAAGTGGAATACTGGTGAAGAGTGATTTCACATCAAAAGACACAAGTTTGTGGTCGTCAGGTATTTGTACCGTCTTGATGGCGTCAATAAAGGTCTCGGTAGACTGTAGTTTGTGTCGGGATTCGTTTGTCAACGGTTTTAGTATAGTGGTCAAGTATTTGGATAGTTCGTAAGTCGAGGACCCACAGAACGAGACTATGGGTCGCACGGGTATGTTAGGTTTGTGTAGTTTCGGTAGTCCGTAGAGTTTAGGTGGTTGCGGTACGCGGCACCTCAGTCTGTTGTAACTCTGTATGTCAATAACGTCAGTTTTCTTAAGGTCAAGTAGTTTACTGTTGAGTTTACGTTGAAGTGATGGCGTTGGGTCTCGTTTCAGTTCTTCGTATGTCTGTTTATCGTTAACTAGAGTGTCCATTTTGTCGTAGTAGTCTGTCTTGTCCATAACAAAAGTCACTCGTCCTTTGTCAGCGGGGAGTATGACTATGTTCTCGTCAGTTTTCAGTCGTTTCAGTGCTTGTCGTTCGTCTTTAGTCAAGTTACTGTCAGTTAGGGAGGATGATTGTATAGTAGAAGCAATTCCACTTCTGATGTTATACTTGGCCGAATCTGATAGTTCTCTCTGACGAGACAGAACCGCCTCAACACTAGATACAATAGCCTCAGCCGGTATGTGTTTAGGCGTCACTGAGTGTTTCAGTCCGTAGGAGAGTACAAGGGTTTCAGTCTTGTCTAAAGGACGAGAAGATATATTCCTGACTCAGTTGTCGTCTGTCTTGTGTCGTTTTTTGTCTTTAGGACGTTGTAGTCGTGTAAGTTTCTGTTGACTTTGGTTGCGGTGTTGTTCTTCGGTTTTGTCAGCTCGTTTGTCGGCAATAGCCCCCCGCTGACAAAGGACGAGTGACTGTTGTTATGGACAAGACAGACTACTACGACAAAATGGACACTCTAGTTAACGACAAACAGGCATACGAAGAACTGAAACGAGACCCAACGCCATCACTTTAACGTAAACTCAACAGTAAACTACTTGACCTTAAGAAAACTGACGTTATGACATACAACGTTACAACAGACTGAGGTGCCGCGTACCGCAACCACCTAAACTCTACGAACTACCGAAACTACACAAACCTAACATACCCGTGCGACCCATAGTCTCGTCTGTGGGTCCCCGACTTACGGAACTATCCAAATACTTGACTACTATACTGAAACCGTTGAC
>NW_028145487.1:855000-866621 GCF_977016875.1 Pavona decussata | reverse complement strand
ACTAATTACACTGGGGAAAACCAAAACCATTCCTTGCTTGATCTGTATCCACGACAGCTCATGAGTAATTCAGTTTAACAGGTTTACATGTGCAAGGTATTAATAACATATTTTGCTTTCTCTTGTGTTTCTACAGCTCGAACCCCGCATAGGTAAGGTGCTTTACTTTTATATGACGAAGGGCAGGTTATTTAAACGAAGTATCAGGCTTAGATCACGGCTTAAGGCAACCAGCAGGCCTGAGCCTCTCGTAGTTTTTAGACGTCTTTTATATTGTGTGAAATATTTGGATGCAGAAACGTGTGCTCGAACTTATATCTGTGGTTCATTTGTCTCATTTTATTTACTTCTTAAGTTTTTTTATTTGGTCCTGACATTTACGAAACTTTCTGAATTAATGCTAACAATCCACTGAAGAAAACGTAAGAACATACGGTAATAATAATAATAATAATAATAATAATAATAATAATAATAATAATAATAATGATAATGATGATGATGATGGTGATATCAATTATGTTAATTAAAGAACAAGTTACTAAACAATAATTTATAAATGTTGATAGTATTCGATCACTGAAAACTGTTGTCTTTTTCAATCTTCCAGACCCGTATGCTAGCTGCGATTTATGTTTGAAGGAGCCGCTTTGTTTCAAAGTGAATGTACAAAGCTTGTGTAATACCCATTACCCACCTTGTGGTGAAGGTTTTGTATGCCGACGCTGTCGTTGTAATTGTTTTAAAACGTTCTGCAAGCCGCACTAGTGTAATAGTATACAAATTATGAAAGCTAGGCTTTCTCACCAGCGAGAATTGAATGTCTTGCACAATTAAAATGTACTAGAAGCGCTTTAATTAATAAATAATCAATCAGGGCTACCAATATATAAACAGCCATGTACCAAGTAACTGTAAAAGAATAAAACAAACAAATACGAGCCAAACAATGTTGATTTTGTCGTTAATTAGCGGAATGCCGCGAAGTGCTCAATGCAGCGGTCCACGTGTGATAAATGAATAAAATAAATCCCTTTCTGTAACTGTCAATGTATTTAGCGCAGAGCACTAATTATGGACACTTCCTAGATCGAACTGGAATTTAGAAGTGTTGGTTTTAAAGAGAGGGGAAAACCGGAATACCCGAAGAAAAACCTCTTGAAGCAATTGCAAGGCGAGAACCAACAACAAACTCAACCCACAAATGACGCTGAGTTCGGGAATCGAACCTGGGCCACATTGGTGGGAGGAGAGTGCGCTCACCTCTACGCCATCCCTGCTCTCTAACATTTTTTTGTCTGGTAACTGAGGTTAACGATCTAGTGAAACTAAACCAAACAAACAAGCAAAGGACAGATATCTAATTACAGGGAATCTTCGCAAAAAGAAGTAACTTTGGTCTTTGGGTGATTTCACAATGTCGTTGCTACTGAGGCGGAACTAGAAACTTCTGCGAATTAGATTGACGAAGCACACTTCTACGTTAAAATAACTCCTAAGTATTGTCCCCTGAAAATAGCCTGTTAACAATTGGCCCCTGGTTTCTCAAATCAGGTCGGATGAATGAGGAGCGCTCTAAACGACTTTCTTCGACATGACAAATTGTGGACACTGTACTGCAGACATACAATAACAATACTACGAAAACCCACCAGTCCGCAAGGGAGTTAAACTCTTACTCCGCCTTTCTAACTTTTAATTTCATTAAGAAACCTATATATTTTGATTTTGTTTAACAATGTATATCACATCAATTATAATGTATATACTTTATGAATAGCCTGTAATCTTGTTTCTTCAAGGACAATTCTCAATACTTCATTCCGGAATTCCAGTGAGCTAACGACTGACTTTCCAGAGTCTTCTCTGGACATTCTCTCTGTAAGATTCATCCAATTAACAAAGTATTGCCCTCCAGTACCTGCCAGCTCAGGTGATAAGGCTACATAAAGACTGTTGTCTGCTCCTTGCTTGGGAGTCTGCAACAAACAACAAAATAAACTACAAGTGAGGATTTTGCACCCTGCATAAGTAGGCGCCTTTACAGTAACCTGCGGGCAAGCTCTCTGTTGCCCGTTCCGAAGTCCATAAAGGGACAGGGCCCTAGTTTACCAAGTTTGGTTTTGTTTCATTGTGCAGTAACCAGGCTGTGACCTGTCAAAAGTCGCCCAAATTCCATACAAATGTCTCTAATTCTTAGATGGCGTTTAATATGACAATTAACATGACAGTTAACAAATGAGCTTCAGTTTGTATGGCTTTTCTAAAAACACAAAACCTTCGGACCAGCACAAACTACTTTATCACAAGCATGGCGGTCTCCGATGCAATTTCAGTTGTTATTTATTGGGCACTGTACTCACGAAGCAGATATTCTGTATTTGAACCTTCAATGACCCCACTTTTTTGTGCAAACTTAGTATGTTCGTAACATATGTTTCGTACACAGGATCGATTGCAAGCCTTGTACTCATTTCTGTGGACAGATACATCGCTATTGTGCTGGCCATGAAAGCAAAAACGATAACAAGAAAAAACAGGGCGATTTCTATTTCCATCACGTGGATTTTAGCGTTTGGAATCGGTATTCCCGGGTCGTATATATCAAGAATGGCAACAGACGTTGAAAGACCATATTTTTGCACTACTGACATGAGCAGCCTAGCAATGTTCGCACTCGACATATCGTTTTTTGTTTTATATTACTTTGTTCCTCTCCTCATCATTACGATTCTCAGTTTTTGTATCATTAAAGCCTTGCGACGAACAAATCCGGTGATCCAAAACAACAGCCAAATTAAGGACGGTGCCTACTAATACCGAAATATTTTTGTGCGGCTTATGACTATGCGGGAAAAACAGATCTTAGCAAGGCCTCCTGGAATCCAAAAAGAAAATTGGGGGTAACCACGCATTTTTCAGAGATAATTAAGCAATAATATCTCTAAAAAGCGCCAAAATATAAAGCAATGTATGCGATTTTTTTCCTAAATTGAAGCTTAATTCTCTCTGAAAAATGCATGGTTACCCCTAATTTTCCTTTGAGATACCAAAAGCATTTGTTAAGTTCTGCTTTCTCCGTATAGTTTTAAACCGCGCAAAATTATCCCTGTATTAGTAGGCACCACCCATAGGAAACCCGAGTATCTCGAGATGCGCAGAACGTATGCGCAGTAACAATAGTAGGCACCGTCCTTAACACAAGGAGAGCTGAACAGAGTCGACGAGTAATAAAGATCTTGATATCCATCAATTTTGTTTTTGTCGTCTGTTGGACTCCATCCTACGTCGTTATATTTCTCCTACACTATTTTGAAATGCACGTGCGTGAAATGCTTTTCATCACTTGCTTCTACTTTCTTCCTGTTGTGAGTGGTGCATTTAATCCCGTAATCCTTTTCACTTTCAGCACAAACTATCGTCAAGCGCTGAAGCAATGTCTACGTTTTTTGTGTGAAGAGCATCCTCTGAGACCCAGGGGCAGGTAGTCGGGGTCGGGCGAAATGGCGAGACGAAACCTTTCGTTGCGCCATTTCGCCCGTTCCCGACTGAGTGACCCTGGGTCTCCAAGGATGTATGAAGAGTCGATCGAACAGAACTTGACAAACCTGTCGCTCTACCCGAACCGCTGCAAGTACATTGTCACTAGTATCTGAAATTCCCTGCAGCGATTGTCTGAAAAACGCGCAACAAACGCTCTTGATAGTTATAAGGATAGCAGATTTTTTCATGTTTATATCTTCTTGATGTATAACTGAACTGCAATCTCTTTGGAGATACATTGCTGAATCTGTATGTTGTGGCTTCCAAGATGGAAAGATATTATCCTCACCGTATTTTTATTGAACTTCCATTTAACCGTGAGTTGTACGTAGTAATATTAGTTGAACAGTCGCAGACTTGTTTACACGAAAGATGGCTGAATTTCCTTACTCCACAACAAATTTATGTGTAAACTATGTATAATTATATAGAATTGTAAAAATATGTGAAGAAATTATATGGAATAAAATGTATGCATACTTTCCAGAGAGAAAATAGTCAACTGGATTGTGGTAATAGCGGAGCTCCGCATGCCGGAGGCGGGCGCGCGAATTTGGTTATGACGTCACTGTCCGACCGTCCCTACGAACGTCCGCCTCTCTATGGAAGCCACCGTGAAATGTCACACTCAACCTGTGCGGCAACGCGCGTTTTTTCAGCGGGAAGTGGGATGGCTTACTTCTTTTAGAAAAACAAACGAATTTTGAAGAACAGTTATTTCTTGTATGCATTGAATATGTTGTCAAACTACATATGTCGAGAAAGCAGGCGACTAATAAGCAAATTTGAAGCCCGAGAGCGACGAACAAACAGGCGAAATGTCAGTTGAAAACAAGCATGTGGTGAGCTGGATGAGTAAGCAACTCCAGGTCGCATGGAAATTGAATTCAATTTTGCAGGCAACTGTCGGTAATTTTCCATATTTAACATACTTCAAATTATACACAAATACTTAAATCGTTGCCATACGACAAATGTTCGTGGATAAATTGATTTTGAACATTTACAGAGCTATTCACAGAGTTATGTTTTGTGTTGGACTTGTGTAATTCGTTCGCGGCGCTCATTTGTAAAAACGTAGTAAACGTTGAAATATTTCGGACCACAACCAAACATTATTTTTCCTGTACTCTCCTTTTGTTAACGTTTACTTATGAACTTCTCTAGGAGAAACATTTACAGAGTTTATGTGTTGTATTGAACATTTTGTGTTGGACTTCTCTTATTCATTTGCCATTCTAAGCGCATAAGTTTTGTAAACACGCTCTAATTTTAAGCGCTCGCTGAAATATTTCGGACCAGAAACAAACATTTTTTCTGTATTCTCCCTTTGTTAGCGTTTACTAAGAGACTAGAATTATTTCAGCTAGTGAAATATTCACAGAGTTATAAATTGTTTTAAACATTTTGTGTTGGGCTTCTCTAATTCATTCGCCATTCGCAGCGCATAAGTTTTGTAAACATGCTCTAATTTTAAATTAAAGCGCTTACTGAAATATTTCGGGCCACAACTAAAAATTATTTTTCCTGTATTTTCCGTTTGTTAACATTTATTTAGAGACTAGGAGCGCTTACCATTTGAATGGAATTTTCGGTAATTCCGGGGATAATTCAAATGGAACGGTTCATCCCGGTGGAATGTTTTCGGAAAAAAGGTAATACCTTTCGAGGTATTCCCTCTTTCTCGCTCTTACCGGAATTCCCGGAAATTTCTGTACCATTTATTCAAATTACCAGTGCCAGGCTCTTCACGGTCATACTTCCGAGAAAGAACGCTAAAGATCTGAAAGATGGCGACAGATTTCCAAAACGTTTATCGATGCAATGTGTGTCTAAATGTAATGTTAAATCTATTAGCAACAAGTCGTACGCTCTCCTGATTCGCCATACAACAAAGGTAAATTAAAATTTGTTTCTTTGGTCGATGACATGTCTTCCGAATGGGTTTCCAGCAGTTATATTTCCCGTAGCCGTGACATGTTGCCCTCTGCATACGACAATGACCTTTAAATTCATCCAGAGAATACGTTGCTATCGTTTGCTCAAAATATCCAAAGATTCGATTTAAATTTTTTCTTGCAAATATGTATGCAGCAGAAGACAAAACGATGAAATCGTCGTCTTCTTCTACAAAAAAATTATTTTCCAAGTCGTCCGCTAAAACGTATAACATGACGGGAAGTTCAGCCGCCATGTTTCTTGTTGATACGTACCCAGACCCCGGTCCACTGGCATCCGAAATTTCCCATCAAATGATACGGTTCAATCCGCTCCGTTTCCTTAGTGCGAAAAAGTGCAGTTCCTTTTGTCCAGAAAAAACTACCGAAAATTCCATTCAAATGGTAAGCGCTCTAGAATTATTTCTGTAGGAGAAATGTTCACAGAGTTATGAATTGTTTTGAACATTTTGTCCTGGACTTGTGTAATTCATCCGCAATTCACAGCGCTTAAGTGTTGTAAACACGCTCTAATTTTAAGCGCTCATTGAAATATTTCGGACCACAACCAAACATTATTTTTCCTGTATTCTCCGTGTGTTAACGTTTACTTGAGGACTAGAATTATTTCTGTAGGAGAAATATTCACAGAGTTATGAATTGTTTTGAACATTTTGTGTTGGACTTCTGTAATTCATTCGCCATTCTCAGCGCATAAGTTTTGTAAACACGCTCTAATTTTAAGCGCTCACTGAAATATTTCGGACCACAAACAAATATCATTTTTCCTGTATTTTCCGTTTGTTAACGTTTACTTAGAGACTAGAATTATTTCTGTAGGAGAGATATTCACAGAGTTATGAATTGTTTTGAGCATTTTGTATTGGACTTGTGTAATTCATTCGCAATTCGCAGCGCATATTAGTTTTGTAAACTTGCTCTAACTTTAAGCGCTCACTGAAATATTTCGGACCACAACTAAACATTATTTTTCCTGTATTCTCCGTTTGTTAGAGAGTAGAATTATTTCTGTAGGAGAAATATTCACAGAGTTATGAATTGTTTTAAACATTTTGTGCTAGACTTCTCTAATTCATTCGCAATTCACAGCGCATAAGTTTTGTAAACACGCTCTAATTTTAAGCGCTCGCTGAAATATTTCAGGCCACAACCTTAACCAAACATAATTTTTCCTGTATTCTTTTCTTAAATTTTAGTTAGGGACTAGAATTATTCCTTTAGGAGAAATATTCCTAGAGTTTTTTGTTCTCGACTCGTGTAATTCATTCTTAGCGCATATTTGTAAACAGTACGCCCTAATTTTAAAGTAAACGTTCAAATATATCGAGCCATGTTCTGTCGCACTTTGTAATAATCATCGCACATTGTAATTAAACTGTCACACTTTGTAATACCTATCGCACTTTGTTATAACACTTGTCGCACTTTGTAATAAAATAGCTGTCACACTTTGTAATAACAAGTTGTCGCATATTGTAATAAATTCAGCTGTCGCACTTTGTAATAACAAATTGTCGCACTTTGTAGTAAGCTTTTAAATTTCCTTTGAATAAGATATTTGGTAGAAATTATGACTTGACTAATCTCCCAGGGCACAAATACATTCTTCCTTGATACTTTGTTCTGCAAGCTCAACTGAGGCGAAAAAAAAAAAAAAAAGAAACGCGTTCTCCTCCACGCTTCTCGCTATTGCTATTTTGGAGATTATACAGCTGGCTTAGCAATGATGGAATGCAATAAGTGAACAGAGGAGAGATAACTCCTGGTTAAAATAAAAAGATGCGCGGAGGGTTGAGTCCAATGGTTAGTAAGGGAGATGGGAGATGAAGACTTCGAGTGACTCGCTACTTGTTCCTGTACTGTACCTGTACTTGTGAATACGATGTTATGTGGAAAATAAGTGAATTCACTGATCACCCAGGGCACAAATACGTTCTTCTTTGATATTTTACTTTGCATACTAAACTGAGGGTATGAAAAAGAAACCTTTTTTTTTAGATAAAACTAGTGAGCAGCACGTCTGCGAACTCTTACAGTTGTAAAACGATTTATTTTCTCCTATGCGTTTCGTGTGACTAACGCACACTTCGTCAGGGAGTTTTACAATACAACATAAGTGACCTGTATATGTACGTACATAAAAGACTAAAATAAATTTTACATTACGTAAAACCGCACCTACGCTGGCGGATTTACATGTAGGAAACAGGCGAAAAGGTGTTTTAGCTAAAACTGTGGGCCCCAGAATTATGTCAAGCACACAATATGTAACACTTTGCACACCTTTTCGCCTATTTCCAACATGTAAATCCGCTAGCGTAGGTGCGGTGCGTTTTACAACTGTTAGAGTTCGCAGACGTGCTGCGCACTAAAAATTTTTTCCTTTTCTTTTTTTCCTCTTTTTTTTTTCGCCTCAGTTGAGCTTGCAGAGCACAATATCAAGGAAGAATGTATTTGTGCCCTGGAAGATTAGTCAACTCATAATTTCTACCAAATATCTTATTCTTATCAATAAAGATTTTGTAATGCAGAGACATGCAAAAATTAACGATAAAAATCGACGTTTCGGTGTCTTCATGACGCCATTGTCAAGAAGAAATAAAAAATTACAGAGTCTGCGGCAAGGTGTAACAATAAATTAGCATATAGTGTTTAAGGCTAATTAAGTAAATACTTTTGCGCGAAATGCTTTTCATCAGAGACCTAAAACCCACTCTGAACGTGCAAAACGACTCTATTCGCGCAAAAGTATTTACTTAATTAGCCTTAAACACCATATGCTAATTTATTGTTACACCTTGCCGCAGACTCTGTAATTTTTTATTTCTCCTTGACAATGGCGTCATGAAGACACCGAAACGTCGATTTTTATCAATAATTTTTGCATGTCTCTATTATTATTCAAAGGAAATTTAAAAGCTTATTACAAAGTGCGACAATTTGTTGCCCCCGCAGGGTTTTGGCCTCTGAGGAAGCACCCTAGGATTTCCCGCGTGTATACATATAAGGAATTTCAAAATGTAAGAAAGTAAGTACTGTAAGTAAATTTGTTAGTATGCGAAAAAAGTCTCGATTTGATCAAACTAGGCGCCCACGGTCGTCTCGGGTAATATTTCAGCAACCGCGCAAGGTGCTGTCGGGTAGCTGTCATTCTGCAACCACGAGGTCTTCGAACAGCGTTTGACGGTCTTGCGAGCAAGAGTTTGCGTTTCGTCGTCCTCAAGCAGCATTTCAAGTTCTTTCTAGCAGTGTTTCAAGGTCTTGCAACCACGAGTTCGCATTTCGCCATCATTTAGCAGCACTTCAATCACGAGGTCGCGTTTTGCCATCTTCTAGCAGCGTGTCAAGGTCTTGCAACCACGAAGTCACGTTTCGCCATCTTCTGCATCTTTAGCAGCCTTTCAAACCACGAGTTCACATAATTATACATACAATACGTTTCTGTTTCACAAAACAAAACTGTATGACTGTAATAGATTTCAATGTCAAATTTACAGAGAAATATGCTAACCAGTTACATGGATGTTAACTTCAATAAATATTCAAACGTATCTTTTTTAACATTCGTATGCACAGTATTTATATCCAGTAAAAACCAAATACAGGTGTTAAACAGATCTTGAAAAGCGGGGGCAGCTCTAGTGAAAACTATTACTAGTTATTACAAAGTGCGATAGCTGAATTTATTACAAAGTGCGACAACTTGTTATTACAAAGTGTGACAGCTATTTTATTACAAAGTGCGACAACTGTTATTACAAAGTGTGACAGTTTTATTACAAAGTGCGACAGGTATCACAAAGTGCGATGATTATTACAAAGTGCGACAGAACAAGCCATAACCAAACATTATTTTTCCTTTATTTCTTCTCTTGTAACATTTATTATGAGACTATAAATATTTCTGTACGAGGAATATTTACATAGTAATAACTTTTCAAATAAAATTTTTTTTTATCCGAGTGTCCAAATTGCACGCGTGGAAAACATTACGTTGTAGCCAAATTTTCTTTATTGTACGCGTTTAAAACTTTACACAAGTGCATTAATAGTTTCCATAGGAGAAATATTTGAGAGAAAGCGTAATTTTTTCATCCTCAAGTGTTTTATGTCCTTCGAACGTCATCGGAATTCAGCAATGCGTTCAAACAATAAGCAGAGTAGCATGTATATAAATGATATTAAAAAGGAATTGTGGAGCTCCGCTTTTAGGCTTGGCGAAATATATATATTATATAAAGCTTAGTTTTTTGAATTTCATAATTCTCTTATATATACGTTTTTTAATATTCGGTTATATATATATATATATATATTTTTAAATTTTAGTCCATGAGCCTGTAATTTTGTGAATTTTGATGGTGACATTCAAGTTTCGAGATCTCGCATTTACTTTCTTTTTTGAATTTTGAAAAGGTGAACTAAAGGTTGATTAGCTCCAAATTACGAGAAAATTAAAGTTAAATATATTTGGTTGAACAGCCAGTGTTTGTGGTGTCATTATTGCAACCGAGTGCCCATAATTTTAAATGAATTCTTTAAATGAAAAAAATACCGCAAACTTAAAGAGCTATCAAGTGCTTATTCTTTAATAGAAAGGTTGCCAGGTTATGTGATCAATAGATATTTGAAAATTCATACTAATAGCGATTACCCTCGCAACAAGACCTACAAAACGTTAACCTGACAGGCATGACTGAAAGTCCTGCATGGTGCTATTAATTCTGTCGGCCGTCTTTCTCGTCTTCTGATATCAATATTTCGGAATTTGTTCAGTATGTGCGTTGCATATTAGTATGCCGCGTACTTTGTAGGAAACACTTCATACATGATATAGCAAAAAAAAAAGTATGTTTCTTAGTTGATCAGGGAAGTTGACGTAAGTTGACGTAAGTCCGTTATAAAATTAACCCTATTAATAGTTACAGTTAACGCCCCCGCAAAATAGGAAACGTTGTAGAAATATCGCCGGATTATTTTCTTTATGAAGGTTCCGAAAATGTCCATTCATACACACACATATGGAAAACTGAAACGTTCCTTGCGGAAGCAAATCGCTACCAAGAAACGAATGTTTCGGAATTTGTTCAGTATGTGCGTTGTATATTAGTATGCCGCGTACTTTGTAGGAAGCACTTCATACATAATATAGCAAAAAATACTTCCGCAAGTATGTTTCTTAGTTGATCAGTGAAGTTGTGGCCAAGGCAATTATTGCGTCATGCTTTGGCTAATGATCTGTAACCTCTTAAATTTGATTCCTGGTACAGACCCATCAATTTTTTTGTTGACACTGTCCCGATCTTAATGACGATATTTTGCTAAGTCATGTTATAGACACTTGACACCTTTAAGGACAGAAAACTATTTAAAGGTGAAACTTTATTAATATCGTTATATTCTTGTGAAGTCACTGTGCACGTACCACAAAGACTGGTCCGATCTTGGCAAGCAACGTAAACCAAAGGTATAATATTGTCACCATAATTTTTGTTCTTTTTTTCTCGTTTACTAGTACTGAATTAGTGACCGATTAACCTCCATGTCTCGGCCAAGTTCGTTTCAAAACCTCAGTGACCAGGTTAGTCTAGGTAAGCGCAAAAATAAAAAATAAACAAAAAAACCATAAAACTACAGGTAAAAAAAGGCTTTTCAAGTTTAGTCCTTAACAGGATCTGTGTTAATTATACGTTTGCTACATGATTTTCTCCTTCTAGTTGCATTAAAACCCCTTCGTCTACTATTTGCAAGACTTTGAATTGTTATCACTTTTTACTTTAACGAGTGCAAGCTAAAGAATCTTGTACTACCTACAACAGAAAACAAACTATAGTCAGCTGTTAACGATAACGTGATTTATTTTAAGATAACTCTGATTACCTTTGTGATCTCTGTTTTAGCTGCGATGAAGAGTGTTGTTATTTTGATCTTGGCCATGGCCTTCTTCACTTGTGCGCTTGCTGGACCGGTAAGTTCTTCTGATTTAGCGTAGTTTCAATTTTATTTTGTCAATGTGCATGTTACAGCCATTCAGCATGATGAGTGTTCCGATATTTGCATACACAAAAGCATGACCGAGTTCATAACGGGAAAAACACACCTTTTATTACACTAGATCTC